>NC_057387.1:36828140-37131326 GCF_019320065.1 Cervus canadensis | reverse complement strand
AAGAATTGATGCTTTTGAACTGTGGTGTTGGAGAAGACTCTTGAGAGTCCCTTGGGCTGCAAGGAGATCCAACCAGTCCATCCTAAAGGAAATCAGTCCTGGATGGCCACCTGATGCAAAGAGCTGACTCATTTGAAAAGACCCTAAGGCTGGGAAAGATTGAGGGCAGGAGGAGGAGGGGACAACAGGGGAAGAGATGGTGGATGGTATCACCGACTCAATGGACATGAGTTTGGGTGAACTGCGGGAGTTGGTGATCAACAGGCAGGCCTGATGTGCCTGATGTGCAGTTCTTGAGGTCGTAAAGGGTCGGACATGACTGAACGACTGTACTGAACTGACGATAGGTACATCATGTTAGGTGGACTTATGAGTTTGTCATTGCCTTCTTTTGAGGAGTAGTGCATTTAAGGATATGTGTATGAATGACAAGTTGACAAGGAGGGAATGATGACGGTTACTTTAATGTGTCAACTTGACCAATATATTTGTTTTTGCTGTTGTTCAGTTGCTCAGTCATGTCCAACTCTTTGAGACCCCATGGACTGCAACATGCCAGACTTCCTTGTTCTTCACCATCTCCCGAAGCTTGCTCAAACTCATTAAATAATGTGACTATCATATAGTATCCAGCTATTCTTTTAGACATTAATCTAGGTATTGTTGTGAAAGTATTTTGTGGATGTGGATACCACCTATAGTCAACTGACTTAAAGTAATTATCTTCAATAATGGTGGGCCTCATCCACTCAGATTAAAATATTTATAGAAAAACTGAGATTTCCCTTAGGATAAAGTATAACTAATTTTCCCTATTCAGAAAATTCCAAGATAAGAGTATCCTCAGCTATTAAAATTGCAGACATCTTGATTAGTTCTGTGGACTATTCCTCATTATTTGGATCCACAGGAAAAGAAATACTTGAGAGAAAAAGGAAAGGAGTGTAAGTAGAAACTACAGTGTGGAATCTGTAAGCTTATTCTACCCTGTTCATAATCTAGGAACATACTTAATGAGCCCTGGGTTCTTTCACTATACCTTTGGAAGGCAATGGTATACATTTGGATTAAACTCAGATTTTTAAATAAGCCCTAATTTTTAGTAAAGAAATTCTTTGTCCTCCGGACAGCAATATCAGCTTTTGACCAAGAGTTTCCAGCTGCTCCATGGTTTTGGACTTGCCAGTCCCCAACCCTCACCCCTACAATCACGTAAGTATATGTATATTCCCTTCTGGCTCTGTTTCTGTCACTCACTTACTCCCCGGTTGGGGACCAACACAACTAATTATGTTTCTTAGAAGAATCATATCTTCCTTTTTGTTAAAAGGAAGTACTGAGTACTTGTTAGTACTCAGCAAACAATAGAATGGGAAGTCAATTATTGTATTATTTGATACTGAAACTGACTAAATAGCATCTACATTTCTTAGGGAACTAATCATATCAATAATCTCTCAACTTTTTAAACCACAGGCTGACAATTTCTTGTACTTGTGCACCTTCAAGTAAGCCAAAAATTGTTAATTATAAGCAATAATTACCAGTTTTAGTCTTTTAATGGTTGTAATGGTATGTTTTAAATCAGTTGCTACTAATAGTAGTAATACTGTTTGTAAAGTGCTTTAAAAGTCCCTTCCTTATGTGAGACATTATGGAGTAATCTATATTAGTTACTATCATAAAGTAAAATTAGATGAATAAGTGTAACAATAGTGTTATACAAAATAATATTTAATAGAATAATGCTGATGAAGTGTGATAGATTTGAGCTGTATTCAACAGTGATTAAAAGCAAATAGTCACAATAACAATACCAAAATGTTTTATAAATAGAGCCTCACATTAGTTGTCAGTTAATTATTTAAAGCTATGCAAATGGATTAATTAGGAAAGAGTTTTAGGACATAAGTTGGTGTCATAGACAGTGACTGGAGACATGTGCATTGAGTTGCCAAAAGACAACTGGCTAAAACTCAGAGGACTAATTAAAATTTCAGTCTCAAATAAAAATGGCACCACAGCAGAACATTAGTCAACCATAGCAAGACCCTCCACAAACAAACATAGAAATAGACAAGAAAATAGAGTACCCTTGCCTTCACAGTTCTTCACTTAACAAAGAACAAAGTATCCCTGAGAGAAATGTATTGACTAAACATGCCCCAACCTTTTCATAACTCAATCCTCTTAGAGTGTTAATCTACCAGAACAAGATAAAATAAATACATGTATGTGTTTGTGAATGAATATTAATGCTAATGAATATAGTGAAAACTCTAATTCCATGGGCTTTGCCTAAGCTTTCCTCTCAAAGGAATTGTACTTGTGGAAATAATTATTCACCAATCTGATCTGAAATTGAAAGATGGCAGATGGTCAACTCATGGTTAACATGATACTGACAGGCTATCACAATATTCAACCCCTTAGTAAACTGTTAGCAAACTGTACCATAACCAAGTTCTTTATGCAAAATCTTCCTTAAAAATTTCGAGGATTGCTTATTTTTATGCATTGTACTCATCATTTGAATGATGTACACTATGAAAGCTATATAAAATGCAAAGACATGGCCATTGTTTATGGCCATTTTTATGTGATTCTGTGAAATAAATTCTCTCATACACCTCTCAGAAGTAACCAACATAGCTGACACTTTGATTTCGGACTTCTGTCCTTCAGAACTATTAGACAATAAATTGTTTAGCCACCCAGTTTTTGGTATTTTGTTATGCCTTCCTGAGAAATTAACAGATCAAGATAATTTAGAAATACTTTAGCAAAATATCATTTTGGTGCTAGCGTTAGAAAGATAACAATTACAAATATTTTTATTACTCCAGTTAGGCAAGTAACTCATTCAGAATCCCAGCATCTCCAGCATTTTTATGCATTGCTTGCAATTGACTGCTACTCTCCTCTTGCAGTATGATTATGCATTTAGAAAGTTATGAATAAAAGATCTGATAAATTAATACTACCACTAAACAGGCAAATAAAAAAGTGAAAATTTAAAATCATGTTTCCTTAAATTGGCTAATATTTATCATAATGAAAGTTTCCATTAATGCCTTATGCTACATATTATAACAATTCTATGTATTTTAATGTGTCTCTGTGTATGCACAGTGTGACTGTGTGTGTCTGTGTGTGTTTCTGAGTTGAGATAGGTGGAGATGAAGGTGGTGATTTTCAGGTTTCCTTCTACTCTTTTTGTTTTGGTTTGCTTTGGTTTTGGTTTCCCTTGCAGAGCCTACAATTCAGATCTTCATTAGTTAGCATTTTTTTAAATTAGTCAGAGTTGGGTGATTTGTGCATCTTAAAAGAACAGTTGTGGCTTAAACATAACTTTTGTCTTTTTATACAGAGAGAGTATAACAGAGGAAAGACTTTTCTGCTGTCCCCCTCGATTCTGTAGGGGAAGAAAAATAATTTTCCTTCTACCTTTCTGAGTTTTTTGCATGGGAGCCCTGTGATAAATAGAGGTTAACGAGAAAAATAAAGAGAAGTTTGTTAACATGTAGCATGCTGCGGTTCATGCGGTTGCAAAGAGTCGGACATGCCTGAGAGACAGAACTGAACTGATATCTCATGTATAGATGGGAGATATCCAAAGCTGCTTGTAATTTCAGCTTATACAGCATCTTCAATAAAGAATAAGCTTATGAAGTAATGATACGACAGAGCAAAGCAATTTCAGATCTCCAAAGGTTGCAATAAAGACAAATTAAATTTTGTTATATAGAGTCCTCTGGTGTCTTCACCAGGCTTATAGTATCTGATAGGGTGATTCACTTTTGTCCTTTCTGATAGAAGGGAGAAGAGGGACAGCTTTGAAAATCTGTGTTCTGCTTTTAAGCAAATAGGGGAAGGCAAGGAGTTTGTATGTTTTCAATTGCTTTCAGCTCAAAATAATTCTTATATTAAAAAGCACGTTATTTCTGGTGGCATTTTCTGCTACCATCAATTCAATAGCTGAATCTATGAAATCAGCAAAAATTAACAGTAGATAGACAAATTTATATATATATAGTTTTTTTAAAAAATTGCATGCACAGAGTTTCACAAGAAAGCATCAAATAAGCAAATATCTCAAAAAGTGGCTGAGGTTTGAGAGCTTGCATATTGTCTTAATAGGGGAACAGAAGGGTGATGCAGGAGAAGAGTAAAAGTTTTTTGTAAAGATAACTTGGTCCTTTCTAAGGACTGTTTTTCTCCAAGTTGTTTTGCAGCAAAAGCTACACTGTTTCCATTGTGGCTTGGGGGAGGGCTCCAGGGTGGTTAAAAAGGAACCTCGGGGCTGCAGAGAGAGGCTGCAGGCTCAGAAGCTCACAAGGCCGGGATCCCTGACGCCAGGGAAACGCAGAAGCAGCCGGCAAAGGCCGCGCGCGGGCTGCAGAGAGGCTCCTGGCCGCTTGCAGATGAACCTTTGTAATAGGTGCCCGCCCTGCCCAGCCTGGGGCCAGCAGCCTACAGTAGTTACTCAACTGGCCGCCCGTCTGCTAGATGAGTTTCACCAGCTCACCTAGAAAGTCGCTCTCCGGAAGTCAGTGAGAGGGAGGTCAGTGCGGGCAGGACGCACGGTGCGCAGATCCAAAAGGCCGTGCTCAGCTTTTATCCAGGCCCAGGCGCCTTCCATGGCGTCAGGGTTTTAACAACCCCGCTCGTCTTGGGACGGCTTCTGTACTTTGTGGAAGGTGGCCTGGCCACCTCACTGGTTTTCAAGAAATGCTGGCACCGCCAGGCTTCTGCTCGGCCAGCTCGCCAAGTGGCGGTGGAACCAGAAGCCCGGCGAAGGTAAGCACAGGGGCCCCGCACGTGCGGCTGACTCGGGGGCGGGGTTGACGGTCGCCTGCTTTCACGGGGAGCCATTCTGAGGAGTCCGGGGGCTCACCGTTGGTTGGCAACCAGGAGCTAAGCATAAAAACGGTATTGCGTGGTGCCTGCGACGGAGACGAGCCAAGAAGACTGTCCTTGAGGTTGTGAGTGGAAAGGAGGCAGGAGGCTGGAAGGGAAGGTGTGTGCGACCATTTTCCTCTGGGTAGAGTTGAAGCAAGAGGGGTCCCAGATTCGCAGGACGCTCCACGCTGCTTTTCTTTTTCCTGCCCCCTCCCCCTCACAGAACAAAGAAGTTTTTAACCAAGCTGTGTGGGTGGACTGGAGCCAGCTGGAAGTGGGGGGAGCCGGTGGGGGTGTGATGTTGGCGAGCCCTGAGCGGCGGGGCGAGGGTGCAGACCACCTGCTCTGTGGGCCAGGCCAGGCCGAGTGGAGACTCACTTTTGAGAAGAGACAGGGGCCAGGTTACCCATTTTCCAAACCTCTTCCCCACCCCCACGGCATGAAATACACAAAAAGCAACTCTGTGCTACAATAAATAGACAAGGGCGTCCTTCCTCCGAGCACTGGGCTGTGCAGAGTGGGAGGAGCAGCGTTTAACACACTGCAGGCCCCTTCCCAACACGTGGGGGGCCGGGAAAGGCCGCTTTGGCATGGAAACAAAATGCCTAGTTCCTCTGAAATGTGCGTGAAACTCCTGGCTCAAAAGTTCTGCTCTTCTCAGACGCAAGAGCTTTCTCAGGAACAATTGGTCTGAGCTTCTAGACTAGATGGAGGTATGAGAGTTCAGTTCATGCTGAAGTTTGTCTGGGTGTGGTGTACACTCCTAGTCTCCTCTCCTAAAATTAGCAAGAGTCAGTTTTCCAGGGTGGCTGAAACTCCTGGGGAGGGGATTTATGACAATTGAGTTCCCTCTGGAGGATCTGTGTTTAGGCAGATCAAGAAAGATCAGAGAAAGCCTCTCCTAACATGTACTGCCTTTAAAATGACTTCAACTCAGAATAATCAATATATTGAAGTGGCATATTTTGGGATGGCAAGTTTTGACCTGCTTCAAGACACTATAGTTCTAGAGAAAATAACAATACACTAAGTCACAATGGGGCTTTCCTGGTGGCTCAGGCAGTAAGGAATCCGCCTGCAACATGGGAGACCTGGCTTTGATCCCTGGCTTGGGAAGATTCCCTGGAGGAGGGCATGGCAACCCACTGCAGTATTCTTGCCTGGAGAATCCCCGTGGACAGGGGTAGCAGAGAGTCAGACATGACAGAGCAACTAAGCCCAGCACTGCAGGCCCTGCTTCCAGAATAGCTATGTGAGAAGCACTGTCACCCTCTTCTCAGCAGAATAACTGTAACAGATGAAAATTATTAAAGACATGGCCATTTAAATTTTCTGCAAATTCTCCTAAAAGAATAGAATGATTTTTTTTTTCCTTCTAAAAAAAAAAATCTAGATCTCATAGCACTTGAGGTGCAATTCTTCCTGCAGCTCCCACGAAGGGCTGTTATATCTCTCTGGGAGGATCAGGCTACCAGCATTTTTCATACTTCACCACAGGCTATCTGGAGAGTGGTGGAGTTGCAGAGGTTAAACTTCAGTCAGGTGCAACTGATGAACTGAGGGCTCCTTTCTTTCAGCTTCAATTTGTAGAGTGAAGGTTCTTACCCAGATGAGGCAGGGAGAAAGTAGCGCCAGTTTTCCTCTTTCTAGCTCCCTTTTGTTGCAGAGATTCTTGAAGGAGGAAGGTGGAGAATTCAGAGGTAACTGCCCCTATTGCACACCCTGCTTAAAATGAAGCAGCCATTGCAAAGAACATGAGCCACTCTACTCCTCCCAGCCGCATAGCAGAAATGCAGTTTTTATTTTGTTACTCAGGAAGAGAGACAAGCTCTAAGAAAAGAGAATACCAAAACTCTTCTCAGGGGAACTGTCTTTATTTGGGACATAGTTTGGGAAAGCTCTAACCTAATGATGCTATTGTTGTTGTTTAGTTGCTTAGTCATGCCTGATTCTTTTGGGACCCCATGGACTGTAGCCTGCCAGTGTCCTCTGTCCATGTGATTTCCCAGGCGAGAATACTGGAGTGGGTTTCCATTACCTTTTTCAGGGGATCTTCCTGACCCAGGGATTGAACCCACATCTCCTGCATTGGCAGGCAGATTCTTTACTTCTGCTCCTCCAGGGTAGCCCAATGTTAAAAAACAAACAAAAAACCATGGTGGAGATTTTGAAGATAATCTGTTAAGATAAAGTTGGTAGTTCCACGAAAGGAGCAAAATAAATGACAAGTCAGCTAATTTACTTAGAACTAGGGAAAGGGTCAGCTAAGAAGAAACTTCTTGTGGTCAGAACAAAAATTACCTCAAGAATATTCTTTCAAAGGGACATAAATTTAACTCATGGCCAACAATTGTGTCAAAAGGAATAGAGCTCTTGGTGGCAATTATTGGAGCCTAATGGCTGGATATGATACCAACAAAAGCAGGGAGTGTAATAGAAGGATAACAAAAAGAGAGAGCTCTGCTAAAACCACTATCATTCCATGAGTCCTGTGTGCGTGCATAGAACTGTACTCACTGTGGTTTGGCGTCGTCAGAGGTCTTATACTGTGAAGGGAGTAGATCTCACTAACATAGTCCATTGAAGTCAAGAAATTACAAACAACCCCCAAGGAAATGGGTATCAGTGTCGAGAGTCAGATGCCACCTCTGCAGCTGCTCCTATGAGACCTTTGACTTACCCTTGCCACTGGACTCTCACTGCTAATGCCGGTCCCTCAATAATGATAGTACACTTAAATACCATTGCTTGCGTTATAAAGAGTTTTTTAACCCAGTTTTCACCTACCTAAAATCTGAAGGTATTAGAGTTGGTCAAACATGCTTTAAATAATTATTTGTAATATTTTTAAAATATTTATTTTCCAAGTGATCAATTACTTAAGATATATATATCAATTTGTAGGTGAAGCAATAGCCAAACATCATATATAAGCATTATTGATGATGGAGCAAATCCCTTTTCATTAAATACACACACACACACATACATATTTATACTTCCAGTATTTAATTAAAAAAACCTAAAATGTTGCTAGCTACCAAAAATAAAGCAGAAGAATGGCAAGGTCCATAAAAACTAATTATGGAAAAAAATTTAAAGACAAAGCTGGAAATTCTGTTTTTGTATTCTGTCTCTCAATACTTAAGGATATTTTTGGCAGTAGATCCAGGGACTTGAATATTGGAACTGTAATTTGTAGCCTTAGAGAATTGGGAGTGTTTAAAAATACCAAATCTTTGGAAGAATCATTTAAAAAATTTTTTTTTTCAAAGTCCTTTCTCCAGGCACCAATACCAAAGGATAAAGAAACAGTTCAAATGACAGCTACTTCACAAGACTTTGTAAAACTTGTGAAAAATATATTTCAAAAGAAAGAAAAACTCAAGTTATCCCATAAGTATAATCCAGTGGGTTTTGTTGTTATTTTTGTTGTTTCCCCAAGTGAGAAGTTTAGGAAGGGAGCCTGAATTGAAATGGGTTACTAGTTTTAGTTATAATTCATGGGTTTTACAATCAAAATTAAATGGAATTAGAATTTTAAGTATAGCCTATAAGGATCTGAAGCAAATGTCTATATTATTAAAATAGAAATTATTAAAAAATGATTACTAGTAATTGCATATGGCATTACAAACTCAGGTTTTTTTCCCCTTATATCTTTCCATCTTTCTAGAGTGGAATAAATAAAACCTTTTAAGTTTTTTGTCATAAATATTTCATGTGAAACTTTATTATTTGATAATTTTCTAATTTTTTAAATGTCATCAAAAGACACATAGAAATATTTAAACTTTGATTAAATATATTTTCTTCTAGAAATTAATGAAAGCTTCAAGACTTTATTTCCAGGATTGAAATAAAACAAAATTTGTTCCTACAATATTTAAAAAGGGGCATTAACTTGATTAATTCATTTTATCAAACTGAAATATTCACCTAAATTAAATATCTTTTCTGAGTTGAATTTTTATTTAAATTTCCACTGTGGATTTTAATATATTAAATAGCCTTAGCTCTCAGACTTTTTGTTTGTAATCAATATTTTGCAATCTTACCAAGTATGTATTTATTAGTAAATTATAGTTTGGAAGTCTAAAGTGAGTATACAGGGAAACAAGTACTCTATTTTAAACTGTAACTTATTATGTATTTATAGCACAAATGGCTAGTAGATTACCATTTAACCTAACCCTAACTGTTGATGGAAGCTCTGTTCCTTGTAATGTTGGCTCTGGTTGGTGTCAGAAGTACTAAGAAAGCAAATTCTCGAGCTTTAACGTACTAGACAGAGAGAATTGCCTTGAAATAGTTGTCAGAAGCCAGAGAGAACACCAACATAACTTTGCCCTATCTACTTGGCTTGCATACCAAACACTGAGTAAAATATTTGATTTCTGCTGTTTTATTCCTCCTGTAATAACAGCCCTTGCCTCTATTAATATATAAGGCTTCCAAAATGAATCTATTTAAATTATATGGTCTCAAAACAGTTGTAAGTTGTAAAATGTTAGATTCTCTTTCTCATGGTTATTTCATAGGATCAGATTATATCCATTTGTGTTTTAAGCAAAAAGTCTCAAAGTACTTTGTATTTTGGAAAGTGACGGTATATAAAAGGTGCCCATCATGTGTAACAAGGTGATCAAAATGAATTAAGATGATAAAGTGTTAGTAAAAAAAAAAAGATAGTATTTCACTTCTCATTTTTTTCTGGTTTTATTGAGATATAATTGGCATAATATTGTACAACTTTAAGGTATACAACAGAAGTATTTGATATATGTATGTATTACTAAATGATAACCACAATTAGTTGCATTAACATCTGTCACCTCACATAGTTAATTTTTTTTTCTTGTGATGAGAACGTTAAGGTTTAGTTTCTTAGCAGATCTCTAATATACAATACAGTATTGTTAACTGGAATTTATAACTGGAAGTGTGTATCTTTTGAAAACTTTCACCTTCTATCTCTGGTAACCATAAATCTGATCTCTCTTTCTATGTTTCTTGAGTTTTTTAGATTCCATATAAATGTGATATAATATTTGTCTTTCTCTCTGTGACTTGTTTTACTTAGCATAATGTCTTCTAAGTCCTATTGTAAATACTGCTGCTATGAATGTAGGGGATGCACATATGTCTTTGAATAGGAATTTTGTTTTCTTTGGATATATATATATATCTAGACATGAAATTACTGGATCATATGGTAGTTCCATTTTTGGAAGAGATGGATTTAAATAAATATTGATAAAGAATGTCATAAGTATATACAAAATATGATATTTTCTTTATCAGGAGAGGAAGTAAAGAGCCTCTTGGTGAAGGTGAAGGAGGAGAGTGAAAGGAAAGGGAAAGAGCCAGCTTAAAACAAAGATTTAAAAAAACTAAGATTGTGGCATCTGACCCTATTACTTCATGGCAAATAGAAGGGGAAAAGGTGGAAGTAGTGACAGATTTCCTCTTCTTGGGCTCTAAAGTCACTGTGGTGCAGCCATGTAATCAGAAGATGATAGCTTCTGGGCAGGAAAGCTCTGACAAACCTAGAAAGAGTGTTGAAAAGCAGAGACATCACTCTGCTGACAGAAGTCCGTATATTCAACACTGCGGTCTTCCAGTGGTCACATGCGGTTGTGAGAACTGGACAGTAAAGAAGGTGTGGGGCACCAAAGAACCGATGCCTCTGAACTGTGGTGCTGGAGAAGACTCCTGAGAGTCCCTTGGACAGCAAGGAGATCAAACCAGTCAGTCTTAAAGGAGATCAACCTTGAATATTCATTGGAAGCACTGATGATGAAGCTGAGGCTCCAGTATTTTGATCACCTGATACGAACATCTGACTGCATTGGAAAAGTCCCTGATGCTGGGAATGGTTGAGCACAGAAGGAGAAGAGTGCATCATAGGACCAGATGGCTGGATGGCATCACTGATACAATGGACATGAACTTGGGTAAACTCCGGGAGATGGTGAGGGACAGGGAGGCCTGGTGAGCTGCAGTCCAGGGGTTGCAAAGAATCAGACATGATGGGGTGACTGAACAACAATGAGCAATATGGAAAATAGTGGGAACCATGGGGAACTGGAGAATGCAGGTACAAAATAAAATTATGAATAGTTTCAGCTCCAACCCATTGTTTAATTCATGGTAATGTGGGCCCACTGTTGACAGATTTTTCCTTTATTTTTCCCTCAAGACAAACTGAATTTGTGAAAATTTATGTTGATCTGCCAATTCTTCAGTCCTCAAATGACAGATCACTTTTTAAAAATTTCTTAATGGTGTGATACACAAAATCATATCAGGGCCAAGTTGCTACCATGGATTACCAATTCTTATCTCTCTGTTACATACATCAGGTGAAGCTGCTCTTTTGATTATTTTGTATTGAAGTATAGCTGACCTACAATATTATGCTAATTTCAGGTGTATAGGATAGTGATTCAGTTATATATTATTATATAGTTACATAATATGTATTAGTTTTTCAGTTCATTTGCATTATAGGTGGTTACAGGATATTGAACATAGTTCTTTGTGCTGTGCAGCAAATACTCATTTATCCATTTTATGGTTTTTCTATATGATAGTGTGTATCTGTCCATCCCATATCCTAATTTATTCCTCTCCCATTCCTCCTCTCCTTTGATAACCATGCGTTTGTTTTCCTTGCCTGTGAGTTTGTATGTTTTGTAAGCTTATTTTTAAAAACTTTATTTTATAGCGAAGTATATAGCTGATTAACAATGTTGTGATAGTTTCAGTTGGACAGCGAAGAGACTCAGCCATACATATACATGCATCCGTTCTCCCCCAGACTTCCCTCCTATCAATCCATATAACATTGAGCAGAGTTCCCTGTGCCATGCAGTAGGACCTTGTTGGTTATCTATTTTAAATATAGCAGTGTGTACATGTTGATTCCAGACTCCCCAACTATCCCTTACTCCCATTCTTCCTTGCTGGCAACCAGTTAAATTCATTTTTGTAATGTTTTAAATTCAACATTTATAAGTGATATCATATGATATTTGTTTTTCTGACTTCAATTAGTATTATCTCTAGGTCCATTTATGTTGCTGCAAATGGCATTCTTTCATCCTTTCTTAAAGCTGAGCAATATTCCGGTGTGTGTATATGCGTATCACATCTTCTTTATCCATTCATGTGTTAATGGACATTTAGGTTGCTTTCATGTATTGGCCATTGTAAATAGTGGTGCAGTGAATGTTGTGGTGCTTGTTTTATATTTTTCTGAAGTATGGTTTTTTCCAGATGCATGCCCAGGGGTGGGACTGCTGGATCATATGGTAGATCTACTTTTAGTTTTTTAAGGAACCTCCATACTGTTCTCCTGGTGTCTGCACCAATTTATATTCCCAGGAAGAGTCTGGGAGGGTTCTCTTTTCTCCATCCTCACTCTAGTATTTAATTCTTGTGGACTTTTTTTGATGATGGAAAAACTGCTCTATTTAAACAAGACTTTGAGACAAGTTGTCAAGATTGTATGGTTTAATAGAATACAGAATGTACTGAAATGGAAAAAAAAAAAAGCTCAAGGAACATACACACTAAAAATAAAGCCTAATGGAAACTATGTGTCAGTGTAGGTTCATCAGTTGCAACACATGTGCTACTTCAGCCAGATGCTGCTAGTGGGAGAGCCCTGTGTATGGGCCCGGGTACTGGTTGGGGGAAAGGGTACAAGAGGGGGTGTTTGGAAACTCTTTACTTTCTGGCTCAATTTTGCTGTAAGCCTAAAATTGCTGTAAAAAAAAGTCTATTAAAAATCACAAATAAATAAATGTTAAATAAGTAATAATGTAGAAAAATAATAGTAAATCAGTGTAACAGTATCATCTTAAAACTATTTACATAATTCTGAGCACTTAATAGTCAAGTAATGAAGAACACAAAGGCACTGATAATATAAGGTAGAGTCAGTCCCAGGAACAATTAATAAGTTAGTCAAGTGTTCATTCTTACTGTCCTTTTATTGATACCATTTTGCCGTTTCTCTCCATAGCTGTTTAAGACTTTCCTAGCACTGCTTTATACAATGGGTGACCTATAATTTTGCCTTTTTATAAGGTCCCCATAAATACATACCTGTCTGACATCTAATTCCATAGATCTGGTGTCTCTAAAGTGAAGCTCATCAATCTGAAAAAAAAAATTAATCTGGAAAAATGTGTTAATGAGTTATTAATGGCATAAGTTTTTTCTTCCAAAGCAATATAGTTGTTTTAAAATATATTTGTTTTGTGAATATGCAGCCTTAATTATAAAGAATTATTATAGCAGTAGAAATATCATATGGTTAAATAAATGGACTTTTTTTCTTGGTAAACTGAGCATTTTAGCACTTGTTCCAATGCCATATAATTGGTGTTTGAAATGTAACATGGTGGCTTTTTAATTACATCCTAAACATTGAGTCAGTGTTCAAAAACTGGCCTTTATCAGGTGAATATTCTGGGTTTTGGACCCTTACTTGCATTGATGAAAGACTCAGTTATCTTTAACAATTTAATGAATGGTTCTCTTTCTGAACAACTTACGGAAAACAGAGGAAGACTTGAGATTTATTGCATATGTATGAACATTATATTTTATTTTTCCCAGATCTTAAGCATATCTCTGTATGGTACATTAATATCATAGGTAGTGAGTTTCTTTTATGTTTTCTAATTTATTCTTAAAATAGTTTGAAACTTACTATTATATTTTTCTACTTCTTTACTTTCTGTTAAATCTTTCCAGAGTTTTTCTGCATTTAAAAAATTAAAGTGGTTGCCTTTTTTTTTTGGCTAGGTCCTTTTTATCCACCTTAATCACAGTCTCCTATTTTGAAATCAAAGATCAAACTCTTAAAATATAGTCAGTTTTAATGTGTGTATAATTTTCTCTAACTTTGCTCTACAATGCAAAGAGTCAGAGCTTCCATCTGCTTCAGATGTGGTTGTCAGAACATCTGCCACTGTGCTTATTCACTGAGACGACGTACTTGTGATGTCCCTCTGTCACTGAGCTCTACGGTGCTTTGATCAGCTGCCACTGTGTGTTACTTCACTACCTCCGTTTTTCCCAAGGATTTCCCTGACAGTGAAACAGCTTCCATCTTGTAGCTTCTGAATTATTTCTTACTTTAAGATGGATCTTTCTATGCAAGAAAACTGAATACAGTGTTGCTTCTAGTGTTATACTGGTAAACATCTTCCCTGGAAGAGACATCTCAAGAATGTATGCTAAAACATTTTTATGTGCAAACTGATACAGTGCTCTCTCGTCTTTTAGAGATATAAAAAGGCATTTAAAATACAATTTTTGTTGTGGAATCATACAGTACTATCCTTGTTTTTTACAGCTATAAAAGGCATTTTAAATGCAATTGTTGTTGAGTTGCTAATAAGCTCATGTCTGACTCCTTCGAAACCCCATGGATGTTCACCAGGTTCTGTCCGTGGGATTTCCAGGCAAGAAGACTGTTCAGTTCAGTTCAGTCGCTCAATTGCGTTCGATTCTTTGCGACCCCATGGACTGCAGCACGCCAGGCCTCACTCTCCATCATCAGCTTTTGGAGCTTGCTCAAACTCATGTCTATCCAGTCGGTGATACCATCCAACCATCTCATCCTCTGTCGTCCCCTTCTCCTCCCATTTCAATCTTTCTCAGCACTAGGGTCTTTTCCAAGGAGTCGGTTTTTCACATCAGGTGGCCAAAGTATTGGAGTTTCAGCTTCTGCTTCAGGACTTCCAATGAATATTCAGGAGTGACCTCCTTTAGGGTGGACTGGTTGGATCTCCTTGCAGTCCAAGGGACTCTCAAGAGTCTTCTCCAACACCACAGTTCAAAAGCATCAATTCTTTGGTGCTCAGCTTTCTTTATAGTCCAACTCTCACATCCATAGCATGACCACTGGAAAAGCCATAGCCTTGACTAGACGGACCTTTGTTGGCAAAGTAGTGTCTTTGCTGTTCCCTTGGTATCTCATATTTTCTTGAAGAGATCTCTAGTCTTTCCCATTCTGTTGTTTTCCCCTGTTTCTTTCCATTGATCACTGAGGAAGGCTTTCTTACCTCTCCTTGCTATCCTTTGGAACTCTGCATTCAAATGGGTATATCTTTCTTTTTCTCTCTGCCTTTTGTGTCTTGTCTTTTCTCAGCTGTTTGTAAGGCCTCCTTGGACAACCATTTTGCCTTTTTGCAGTTCTTTTTTCTTGGGATGGTCTTGATCACTGCCTCCTGTACAATGTCATGAACGTCCGTCCATAGTTCTTCAGACACTATGAGATCAGTCCCTTGAATCTATTTCTCACTTCCACTGTATAATTGTAAGGTATTTGATTAGTTCATACCTGAATTGTCTAGTGGTTTTCCCTAACTTTCTTCAATTTAAGTCTGAATTTAAGAAGACTAGAGTGGATTTCTAGTCTTTCGAGTCTTCTATTTCCTTCTCCAAGGATCTTTCCAACTCAGGGATCGAACTGCTTTCTTTACTACTGAGTCACTAGGGACACCCCTTTAAATGCAATAATTACCACTTAATTTCAAATTCAGTTCATCCAGTTAATGCTAAAGCAATTAAATGAAAACACTTCCCTGGTGGCTCAGTGATAAAGAATCTGCCTGCCAAGTAGGAGATGAGAATTTGATCTCTGGGTCGAGAAGATCTCTGGAACAGTTTTCTAGGTAGCCAGATGTGAATGGCACGTCTGTAACTGCCTCAGTAGCCACCTCTTCTCGCCTTATGTATACATTTTGAGATATTTCTTCTTATTGACAAATTTAGAAGAGAGTAAATGGTGAATTGCTAAGAGATCATTGAGAACAATCACATATACGAAAAATAGTACACATTGAAATGCCCATGCTGCAGAGCAGTAAATTACAAAGCAATCACCAATGCAAGCACCACTTAGGTTAAAATAAATAAATAAAAATAACATTGCCAGCATCGGTGAAGATGCTCTCATGCCCCTTCCTAACTATTCTCTTTACACCTGAGAAGTAACAATGAAGAATTTTATAGTAGTCACTTTCTTACATTTCTTTATTTTTTTGCCACTGATAAAACAGTTCTTAAATACAATAGATTGTCTAATCATTATATAAGTGGAGCCTTAAAGTCTGCATTCTTAAGATCTTGCTTTATTTACTAAATAATAGTTTTGTGAAATTCATTCATGTTTCTGTATATAGCAGATACTTGTTCATTTATTTCTAATTTTCTTGTTGTGGTAAAACATAAGATTTACTGTTGTGACCATTTTTAAATGTACAGTTCAATGGTATTAAGTATGTTCATACTGTTGTGCTACCAGCTCCATCCATTTCCATAATATTTTTACCTTATAAATCTGAATCTTTATACCATTAA
Organism: Cervus canadensis; assembly: GCF_019320065.1. NCBI lineage: Eukaryota > Metazoa > Chordata > Mammalia > Artiodactyla > Cervidae > Cervus > Cervus canadensis. The sequence goes on along the minus strand of NC_057387.1, from coordinate 37,115,039 downwards.
ACAATAACTCCCCATTCCTCTCCCTTTCATCCCCTGGTGACTATCATTCTATCTTCTGTCTCTGTGATCTTGACTAGTCTAAGTATCTCACTTAGTGAAATAACACAGGATTTGTGTTTTTGTGTGTGTGTGTCTGTAACTGGTTTATTTCACTTAGCATTGTGACCTCAGAATTCACCCATGTTGTAGCATATCACAGAATATCCTTCCATGTAGATGATAAATAATAATCTATTGCAAAATATGTCACATTTTGCTTACATATTCACCCATCAATGGGCTGTTGAGTTGCTCTACCTTTTAGCTATAGTGAGCTATGTGTTGAGAATTTTTGTATCAGTATTCACCAGGGTTATTAGACATTAGTTTTCTCATAGTGTGTTCTTCCGGCTTTGAAATCAACAGTGCTGGCTTCACAGAATGGGTTTAGAAAAGTTCTCTCAAATTGAATTTTCTGGAACAGTTTGAGCATGATTGGTGTTTGTACTTAAATGTTTGGAATAATTGACTATGAACTCATTTGGTCCTACCTAGGTTTTTCTTTGTTTGGAAGTTTTTGATTACTGATTAAATCCTCTAACTAGTTAAGTTTTTTCTCATTTTTTAAAAATAGCACCATAATTCAGTCTCTGTTGATTGTGTGATTCTGTGAATTGATCGATTTCATCAGGTCTTCTGATGTGTTGGTGTACAGTTGTTCACAGTATTCTTTATAATCCTCCTTAATTGCTCTAAAATAAGTTGGAATATTACCTCTTTCATTTCTAATTTTTAGTTAGTTGAGTCTTCTGTTTTCTTACTTGATCTAGGTAAAGACTGTCAATTTTGTTGAACTTTTCAAAGAGAAAAGCCTTGGTTGTTTTGTTTTTCTTTATTTTCTGTTTTCTATTTCATTTATCTCTGCTCTAATCTTTATTATTTCCTTACTTCTTCTAGCTTTGGGTTTAAGGTTGTTGATTTGAGACTTTTTTATATAAGCATTTAGGAGAAGGCAATGGCAACCCACTCCAGTACTCTTGCCTGGAAAATCCCATGGACAGAGGAGCCTGGTAGGCTGCAGTCCATGGGGTCGCTAAGAGTCGGACACGACTGAGCGACTTCACTTTCACTTCACTTTTATGACTATAAATTTTGCGTTTTAGCACTGCTTTTGCCACATCCTATAATGTTAATAGTTCATCTTTTTTATTTTCATTTGTCTCAAGACATTTTTTATTCCTTCCAGCTTCTTCCTTGATCTCTTGGTTGTTTAAATGAACAGTTTTTAATTTCCACTTATTTTTGAATTTGCTAATTTTCCTTTAGTTATTGATTTCCAGTTTCATTCTATTATGATTTGAAAATATGCTTTGTGTATTGTATGATTTCAGTCTTTCAAAACTTACTAAGACCCATTTCATGGCCTAAAAATGGTCTACCCTGGAAGATATTCCATATGTACTTTAGAAATATGTGTATTGTGCTGCTTTTGGATAGAGTATTCCATAGTTCTGTTCAAATTGTCTAGTTCTTTGTTGATATAAGGTCTATTTTTCCTGTTATTGAAAGTGAGGTATTTACATTTTCTATAATTATTGTAAAGTTATTTATTTCATTCTTCAATTCTGTCAATGTTTGCTTCATTTATTTGGAAAGTCTAATGTTTAGTTCATATATATTGGTAATTGTGATTTATTCTTGTTGAACTGTCCCTTTTATGGTAAATATACTGTTTTACTTTGTCTCTTGGAACAGCTTTTGACTTAAAGTTTATCTTTACTTACACAGCCATGCCTACTTTGGTTGCTATTTGCAGGAAGTATCTTTTCCTGTCCTGTAACTCTTAACCTATGCATGTTCTAAGATCTAAAATGAGGCTTGTAGACAGCATGTAGTTGGATCAGGCTTTTTATCCATTTGGCCAACCTTCATCTTTTTCTAGAGTTTAATTTATTTACATTTAAAGTAATTACTGATAAGAAAGAACTTACTATTGAATTTTACTCATTGTTTTCTTCACGTAGTAGCTTTTTTTGAACGTCCTTTCTTGCCAGATTCTTTTTTTTAGTTGACTTTTTTTGTATTTTTGATTCCTTTCTCAACATCCTTTCATGTTCATTCTATAGATATTTTCTTTATAGTTTCCATGAGAATTACATAAAACATCTTAAAATTATACCAATCTATTTTAAACTGATAATAATTTAATTTCATACAAAACTACTCCTTTACAACTGACTCTCTGTATGTTATTAATGCCACAAATTACATCTTCATGTATTGTGTGCCTAACACTGATTTATTCCCATTTTTAATGCTTTTGACTTTCTAAGTTTTATAAAAGAATTTAAAATGGAATGTGAGAGTGGGATATTTCAAAAGAACAGCATGTATACTATCTATGGTGAAACAGATCACCAGCCCAGGTGGGATGCATGAGACAAGTGCTCCGGCCTGGTGCACTGGGAAGACCCAGAGGAATCGGGTGGAGAGGGAGATGGGAGGTGGGATCGGGATTGGGAATAAAGACCTGCCCTCTGTAGTTCAAATAAAAAAAAAAAAAAAAAAAGAAAAAAAAAGAAAAAAAAAAAGAAGAAGAAAAAAATTTTTAATTAAAAAAATTAATAATAATAGTAAAAATAAATAAAAAAAAATAAAATGGAGTTGCAAGCCAAACTAAAATAATAAAGGATTTTACATTTCTCAGTATACTTAACATTTACCTGAGAACTTCATATTCTCATGTGTTCTTAAGTTATTGTGTAACTCTCATTCTTAAGTTATTGTGTAACATTAGTTTCAACTTGAAGGATTTTAATGTTTCTCATAGAGTAAATCTAGTGGTAATAGACTCCTTCAACTTTCATTTATCAAAGAATGTTATAATTTTTCCTTCATTTTTGAATGACTGTTTTTCTGGATACAGTATTTTTATTTGACAGAATTTTCCCCTACACCACACACACACACACACACACACACATGTATATACATCCATATATATATTTATATATAATCCTACTGCATTTCTGCTGAGAAATTGCTTATGATCTTATATAAAATTACTTTTATGTGATGATTCACTTTTCTGTTGCTGCTTCCAATATTCTGTATTTGACTTTGACAATTTTGATTATAGTATTTCTTGATGTTGAACTCTGATTTATCTTTCTTGTAGTTATATGTCTTTTGTGTTTGTGTATTGATTTCCTCAAATTCTGGACTCTTGGCCATTATTTCTTCAAATAGACTCTGTACTTCTTTCTCTCTCTTCTTCCTTTTTTGGGATTCCTATGTTATGTGTGTTGTTCCATTTGACACTGTCCCATAGTCGCTTATGCTCTTTTCACTTTTCTTTATTATTTTTTCTATTTGCTCCTCTGACTTGATAATTTCAAACAATCTAGCTCCAAATCCACTATTTTTTTCTTCTGTCCAATCAAATCATCTCTAAGAAATTTTTAATTTATTTCTTACACTTTACAACTTCAGAATTTCTTTTTTAATTATTTCCATCTCTTCATATTCTCATTTTGTTTATAAGTCATTTTAATTTTGTTTACTTGTCTGTCTGCAGTTTTGTGTTGGTCATTGACAATTTAAGACAATATTTTCAAGTCTTTGTTAGTTAGAAGCCTGAATTTCTTTAGGGTTATTTTCTGGAGATATATTTTGTTATTTTGACCAAGCTATGTTTCATTTTTATGTTACCTTATGGTATTTTTTGTGATTTAGGAATTTCAAAAAGCATCCATTTCTCCCAGTTTTTATGGAATGGCCTTGTCAGAGAAAGACCTTTACTAATCACCAGCCTCTGCCCAGCCTCTGCCCATAATGTCATACTCCAAGGCTTCAGGGGGACTGCAGACTCTCTGAAGCTCCAACAATACTTCCCGTTGCTTTCAGCAACCTCTGGGTCTGATATCCAAACTATGCCTCCACTGTCATCAGTGGTTTTAGTTAAGAAAATGAGAAAGAAATCCATTAACCATGCCCTTAGACAGTTCAGAATGTTACAAAAAAGAGGTTCCATCCTTTTCCTTCTGTCCTAAGGCAGATGTTGAGATTTGAGATGTTTCCTTCCAGCCACACAGAAGAAGGTAAGTGAAGGAGGTTGGGAAAGGGTTGCAAAATGCCACAAATTTCCTGCCAGTTTGTCCTGCTTCTTCTTTGTTGGGAGTTCACTTGTTTGGTGCAGCTGGTTAACTATTTTCTAGAGTTCTCAGAAAGCTGTTTTTGTCTACAGATTTATTCAGTGGCATCTTGGTGATCTTGAGATTTGTAATGTTTTTGTTTGAATGTATTGAGAATGTTTTTACATTTGTTTTTATGTATTGGAGATTTTGTCTTAAGTGGAGATTTTAAAAGATTCTTTCAGCTTGTTTGTTGCTATCATTTAGAAATGTAAAGTTTTACTTTTTCCTATTATCTTGCTAAACTTACTAATTGTAATAATTTATCAACAGATTTTTGAGAGAGTGTTTCTGTCTGCAAACTCATGACATCTATAAGCATTAAGATTTTTTTTCTTCCTTATAAATGACTGTGATCACTTAAAATTTTGAAGAGAGTTAGTTATATGATGCGTCCTTGAGTGATTTATCATCTCAGATGTAAAACTTTTGCCCTAGGCTTTTTATTGGTGATCGGGTGCTAAGCTATGTCTGACTGTTTTGAGACCCCATGTACCGTAAGCCTGCTGGGCTTATCTGTCCATTGGATTTCCCCAGCAAGAATACTGGTGTTGGTTGCCATTTCCTTCTCCAGGGGAGAAGGCTCTTTAGTTCTTTTTCGCTTTATGCCATAAGTGTGGTGTCATCTGTATATCTGAGTTTATTGATATTTCTACTGGCAATCTTGATTCCAGCTTGTGCTTCAGCCAGCATGGCATTTCACATGATGTACTCTGCATATAAGTTAAATTTTGTAACATAACTTATACGTATATTAGGAATGTATTTCTTCTTTGTTTACTTTAGTAAATTGCCTTTCATTTCTTGAATACATCTAATTTGATTTTTGTGTATTATACCTTTAATATATTTAAATTTATTTTTACAGGTTTTTTTACACTTAGAACTAGTTTGTTACTTTGCTTTTTTTGCAGTGTTAATATCAGGATCTTGTGTCAAGATGATGTTTCACTTTTTAAAAGAAGCATATTTTCACTCATTTTCTATTTTTTGTGTGGTTTTTAGTAATTTGCATAAGATAGTATTTCATCAACAGAAGTTCAGTGGTACTTATTGCTGAATTCATTGTAGAAAAGAATATTTGGGGGGTTTTTAACTGTTGATTTAATTCTTTCAATAGCTAAATTTTAAATACATATTCTACATCCATTTACTATTCAGTAATTAATATTGAAGTAAAGTTTCCCTTATTCTCCATTATTTTTTTAGTATTTTGTGATTCATTTTCCTCAATTTTTTAGAGTTTTTATTTTGAGATCATTGTAGATTGACCTACATTTGTAAGAAATATACACAGATATCCTGCATATCCTCCACCCAGGTTACCCTTATAAGGTTAATGGTAACATCTTACCACTGGAATGCTATTTAAAATATATATATCATTGTGTTTTTATCATCTGTATTTTGTATATACATTTCTGCCATTAATTCAAGGTCTCTACGTACTTTTAGATTGGGGAGGAAGAAATGGACCGATGTAAAGAAGTTGATAGTATTGTTAAGCTAGGAATGAAATAAGAAGTTGTTATTGGTTTGACACTAACATTATAAATAGAACTTTGATGCAAGACATACTTTTGAAAGTTTTTACCTATAAAGATGTATTTATAGTTCACCTATAAACAACATGGGTTTGAACTGAGTCTATATGTGGGTATTTTCCAGTAATAAATACTGCTTTATTACAAGGTCTTGTTTGGATACATGGATACAAAACTGACCATAAATTATATGTGGATTAACCCTCATGTTTTTCAAGGGTCAACTGCACTAAATTTACTAATTAATATCTTAGAATTTAGTTTAATGATATAATATAAACATTTACATAAGAAAATTTCTCAAAAACAGGGAGTGGGAGGGAGCAGTTGTGCCCTTTCTGGTCCAAGACCTTGTGGGGGAAACGGAGACCAAATTAAGAAAGACATTGTAAAGTGTATGCTTTCCACTCCCTTGATTTTGGTTGAAGAATAGTTTTATATGAATTGAAGTGGACACAGAGAACAGGAGATTTTTGCATCATCCTATAACCTGGATCTACAAAGAAATAGCATTTTATTCTTAATAGTAGCTTCTTTATAGTTATGTCAGAGTAAATTTGATAGTAGATAATTGTGTATATGAAGGCAGCTATTAATTCATTTTCTGAAGTCACCATCAATTTCTCCTTTTGCATAAATTAAGACTTAATTTCTGAGATAATTCCAATTGATGTTACAGAGATTAGTGGAAATGAAAACCACTTGAAGTGCTATGAGGTCTGCTAAAATGAGGATTGAAATAGATTGAAAAAAGTGACTTTCTAGAATGTGGGTTAGACATATTAGTACACAGAACTCCATGAACTGTAGCCCGCCAAGCTTCTCTGTCCATGGAATTCTCCAGGGAAGTATACTGGAGCAGGTAGCCATTCCCTTCTCCAAGAGATCTTCCTGACCCAGGGATCAAACCTTGGTCTTTCTGCATTGCAGGCAGATTCTTTACTGTCTGAGCCACCAGGGAAATTGTAATACATAGAACAGATGAAAGCTAAGGTGAGACCAAATTACTCATGCATTACATTAGACTTGGATGGAGATATACAACCAGATTTCACACTAGAGCAGTAAACCCTGCAGAGGGCTTATTACTGAAATCACTTACAACTTAGTGTTTACCAGTTCACAGAACTTGTCACTCCAGTGACTCCACAACAGAGACCAGGCAACCTGAGGAGTCTGAGGCTTTGAGGTCCTCTTTTTCTTAACGTTGCTAATGGGACATAAAAATCAATATTTCATACCACTTTGTCAAGGAGCAGAGAGACAGAGGTACAACTTTGAGAGAATAACAGTGCAAAGGTTAACCTTTAAAAGATAAATGTATTTAATGGATTAGAGAAAAATTAAGTATCTTTACTGCTCCCTGAGTAAGTCTTTTTTTTTTTTTCCTGAGTAAGTCTTAAAGATGAGATCAGTTACACATTATTTAAAGGAACTTTTTCTTTGCAGGTGTGGTGTATAATGAATACATGTTTAATCCAGTTATGTACTTATTGCCTTGTATTTTCTCTTTTTGCTCCACAGCTCATATGTCCCAAATACTGTATTCATTCACTCCCTCATGTACTCACTAGTTGTTTTTTAACTTTTATTTCTGTAACTATTACTTACTATTAATCATCATATATTCTACAAAATCAAGTTCATCTCCCACAAAGACTTCATTACTGATTTCAACCCATATAAATTTTCCACTTCTTTGAAATATTGTTCATGGTTATTGTCCCTTGGTTTAACATATAGTTACAAAAAAAGCTTCATATATTTCAGAGTTGGTTTTTCTGTTCCATCTGTCTCATATAAAGTACACGTAACAGTGCTTGGAACCTGGCGAGAAATCAATAAATATTAGCATTTTCCTATAAAAAGTAGTATTCACTGTCATGTCTTAGAGATTTTCTGCATAGTGTCTAGTAGTCTGACTCTTACCTAATTATAATTAAATAAGTAGTATTGTTTTTCATATTTTCATAAATTAATTTTTTTACCTAGTTTCACAGAATTGTGAGAAACTGTGAAATGTATAAAATGTGTAAAGTCTTTAAAACTAGGAATTGCTACACAAAACATAATACACTGTCAGATTTACTTACTGCTTTAACATTATTATTATCATTAAGTTCAGTTCAGTTTAGTTCAGTTGCTCAGTCATGTCTGACTCTTTGCCACCCCATGGACTGCAGCACACCAGGCCTCCCTGTCCATCACCAACTCCCGGAGTTTACTCAAACTTATGTCCATTGAGTCAGTGAGGCCATCCAACCATCTCATCCTCTGTCATCCCCTTCTCTTCCCACCTTCAATCTTTCATTAGTAACACTGAAACGATTTCTGCTGTTTGAGGACAGAGCCATATTAAAAAATTATTCCTTTTCAAAGTACTATGAAGTAAGCAAAGGAAAACATTATTAACTGATAATTGAAAAATTCAACAAATTAATAGTTTTATTTCGTAAGCTTGATAACAAAGTAGTTTAAACAGGTTTTTCCTTCATTGTCTGACTGATGCGTTGTCAGGATATGTGCTGTCTGATTTCTTCTCCGTGTAACTGAGAAACCTACAACCGGTTAATTCATTTTTAGTCTTTTGTTTTTTCTGCACAATTAATCACAATGGCAGAGAAGATATGGGTGATTGAGAAGAGACAGAAAATGAGGACAGTGGAATTTATGATCCTTTAAATAATGCATATTTCCCACATCATTCTTTCCCGTTTGCCTCATATTCACATGGAAGAGAGAAAGCATATACTAGCTTTATTATATGTACTACTGTTAATATGTAAAACCACAGCCATACTGGTTGAATTCATTTTATAATTTTTTTTTTTTTTTACAAATTTCTTATTCCTTTTACTCCCATCTTCTAAGTCAGAGAATGTTTTTAAAGTGAAAAACAGTGGAATATGTGTCCTTTAAATTTAACTCCTTAATCAGCTCATGTGGTAGTTATACAGTAAAAAAGTTGATTGACATGCTTTGGGATGAGTCATATTCTTTTTAGTTTTATTTCTAAATGATCACACAATTTTCTTTCATTTTTCACATGTATGTTCATAAGAGTGAATAATGTGTGCTTTCTAGGAAATATAGTAAGTTTGAATCACCTCATGCTGAAGAGTTTATTATTTAGTATCAGTTTCATTAAAAGTCAGAATGTTGATTTAGGTCACAAAGTAGGGATTTTAAATTAGATGCTGTTACAAAATGCAAGATAATTTCCCTCACAGTCAGTATTTCTCAATGTTTTCTTTTTTTATATTTTCTTCAGTTTCATAAGTGATAGAGTTATTGATTATATATATTTTAATGATAATTATCTGTAAATAAAATACATGTGTTTATATCTGTGTCTATCCAAGCCTATCTATCTATCTATCTATATGTATGGACATATCTGTAGTTAGAAATTATTCCTGCAAATTGACACCCAACTACTGATTAAGAGAAAAGATAAGATGTTAAAAATATTGCTTATGGTCAAAATGTATATACTCTTTCATCATATTTATTAAATTCGATATTTCCATTGCCATTTTAATAGGAAAATAGATTGATAATTTAAATAAAATCATTTTACGAGTTCTTTGTTTTCTTTCCTCTCTGACAATGAGACCAAAGTACTTAAAATGTATTTTCTTAAAGAAGAATTATACACATTATTTTAAATGAAATCTCAGTATTTTAAATATTTCCAAGACTGTTCTAGTTAGAGATTATTTCATCATAGTTGTGCCTGTTCATTTTCCTACACAATAATTTCTTAAGAAATATGATTAGAATTTACCCAGCATAAATTATTTGTACTCATCTCATTACTTGCTACTTTTGGTGGCTGACATGTCTCAATAAATCAACAGTTATGTAGCTCTAAAATTTCTAATGTTCTGATTGCCTGTAAATGATTAATGTAGTCTAATTTATCTATAATATTTAGATTAAATATAAAATATCTTGATTAGATATGTTTTATTAAAATAAGACCAGAAATATTAAGAGGAATGCTTAAATAAATGCATTTGGAAAGCATACTCACTGACATTTAAAAATAATGTTTCTTAATGCAAATAGAGAATTTTAAATGTGTTTTTACAATGCAGTATTAATGAGATTTAATTTTTTACTCTTCACCTCTTGGGCTCATGCTTTTCATTGAGAATACAGATTTGATTTGAGAAATCAAGAGTTAATGCTGTTGTGGAGAATGTAGAGCTGTTTTATTGTTTTTATGTAAAATATATATTTTTATTTTTTACTTTTTGTTTTTTAAAAACCAAACATCTTGGAAAACCAGGAGAGGACCAGAGTCCCCACATAATATTTTGCTGGTAAATATAATCAGACTTATGTGGTGGGGAGTTTTAATTTGAATATGAGATAACAACTAATTGGATTCAGTGTTTGGAAAAAATAATTACAGGACTAGCCTGTTAGAAACTAATTAATGAAGAATTTCATAGAAGAGTACTTACAAAGAATAGATGAATTGAGGTGCAAATAAAAACATTGGCCTTGGTGGAGAGAAATGACTCTGACTTTTGTGATTGAAAGTATTATACACTGGACCAGAGAATGGAATGTAAAATTTCTCATCAGCACATGATATGAAGCACAACTGAAAAGTACCCATTTCTGGAATTTTTATGGAGAAGATGTCAGATAATGTAAATTCCAAAAGAAAAAAAAGCAAAACCCCAAACCAAAAAAACACATGGCTTTTACTTATTTGTAATATATAAAGATTTCATGTATCTACATATTATTTATTTTATACATTTCAGTTTATTTCAAATTATTTGCCTGCTTGATCCAAAATATACTATGGATATATATTAATAAGTATAATATTTGATCATAGCATTAGTCACAAAATAATTCATACAGCATTATTAACAAAAGACTAGAGGAGGTCTGCTAGGAACAGTTTTTGAAGAATATTGAAGATTATGGGAGATATTTTCTATTTTTTTCTGACTCATTCTTTTATGATACACACACAAAAAGACTGAATATATGAAGTGTGCTTAGAAGAAAATCCTGAAAATGGTTTTAAAAAATGTTTTCTACAAATACACTGCTCCTATTTCTTAACCCTCACTTTGCCAGCTAAACATTTGTGGGTTTGTTTGTTTGTTTTTCATTAGGGAAACTATCCAATGGGATTCCATATGTGGACTTAGAAGAAAATCAGAGCACCTATTATAAATGTGTTTTAAAAATATGAGTAGTATTATACCAAAGTATTATAAATATGTTCAAAGAAACCATGTTTAATATTAAAGAAAGTTTGATGCAATGAGACAATATAGTGATATCAAAAATGAAAAATTACATTAAAAAATGAAAATTCTAAAATTAAAACATTCAATAACTGAAAGATTCCTTATAGGTGCTTTCCAGCACATTAGAGTTGGCAGAAAGAACAATTAGTTACACTTGAAGACAGGTTAAAAAGGATCATCCTATCTGAAGAGTAGTAAAAATTTAAGATAGTTTCTCAGAGATCTATTGTACACCAGTGAATGTGGCAAAGCACCAATAATGGATAGACCAGAGGAGAAGAGAGAAAGAGAGGTACAGAAAAATATTTCAAGGCATAATGACTGAAAGTTTTTTAAATTCAAAGACTACGTTAATCTGCATACTTAAGAAAGTCAAGAAACACCACAGAGAATAAATGTAATGGATTCACAATTGGATAGCACAACCTGTTGAAAGCCAAAGAGAAAAATGTTGAAAGCGAGGAGAGCAAAACAATTCATTATGTGTAGCAACTACAATAAGATTAGATGCCCACTCTTTGTCATCATATTGTGGAATTCCTTTGAGGCCTCATATTTGTAAATAGCAGAGCAAGTGTATAGATACTGTGATTGTTCACTTAAGGTAGATAAACAGCACTTTGCCAGAGTTCAGTATCAAAAAATGCCTCACTTTCTTGATCTCTGCTATGTATGTATTTGTGTGTATTCAGTTGTGTGTGACTCTTTTTGACCCCATGGGCTGTAACCTGCTAGGCTCCTTTGTCCATGGGATTTATCTTAGCATGAATACTGGAGAGGGTTGCCATTTCCTTCTCCAGGGGATTATCCTGACCCAAGGATCGAACCCACGTCTCCTATGTCTCCTGCATTGTGGACAGATTCTTTACCACTGAGCCACCAGGGCAAGCCCCCCTTGGTCTCTGGAACCAAGTCTATATAAGGAGACTGCCTTGCCTGTACCTGAGTGCAAGCCAAAACTTGAGGAAATATACAATCCAAGAGTTAAGTGAGAATACCAAGGTTAGTAACCTAAAGAAAGTAATATACACAATTTGGCTTCAGATGTAGCTGGTGAGCCAGAGTATCAGGGCATGGCAGAAATGCACAGGCAGAAATCTGGTTTAATCATTAGAAGAGATGAATGAAAAGGTAACTTGGAAAGACTTGGAAGTAGCGTAAATGGCCCATGTTTGGATTTTTAATTTATTTTTTTACTTTTACTAAAGCACAGTGCACAGTACACAATGCACATATGCTGGATCATTTCAGTGGTCAGAACTGTAGTGGTAACAGTGACCTAATCCTTTATTAATAGTCAATAAAGGGGAATCTTCTTAAAAGGCTGGAATATCAGCTATAGCAGAGAATAGGAATGGGAACTAAATACAATTTTCAAAAGACTGGGATGTGCTGCAGTGTTATTAAATATGCCAGAAAAGCTAAAAACTGAGATCTTTTGAAATGTTGGCTATTACAAGGTGACAGTCAAGGAGGTAGTCAAAGTGCTAGGAATATAATCCTGAATTTAAACAGAAAGTTTTGAGAGTAGTGAACAAATGTAGACCAACAGTAGACAGATTCCTGACTCAAGAACTTTTGGAAGACTGAAACCAATTTTCAAAGATGTACTGGGAAGATTTGGGGTTTTTAGGTAAGTACTTCGATAGGTCATAAAGATGTGGGGAGTGAAGTTAATTTGATGGCAGAAAATTATGAAAGAAACAGGGAGTTTAGAAGAGATGCCAGCGTGAAGACCAACATGAGGGGCATTTTTAATTCTCTCAAACACGAGAAGGGAAGCAGTGTAGACTGTAGGATTCTTTGTTAAGACTTTGTAGGAAAGGAGTAAGGACAGAGAAAATTCTGTTTATTAAAAGAAATGTATGTACTCTAATACAAACATAACTCTAATAATATAAATATTTTGAATTATATGGAAATGTATTTCTTGAGAATAAGAAGTTTGAGGTAGTAAAAATCATTTGGCCTCTACTATTATGATTTGCAATAGATCCCAAAATGTGCAGTAATGGTTGAAAATTTGCCTCTCTTCCTGTTATTTAAATATATTTTGGTAATTAGGTAAATTGTAGACATTTACTTAGAGTCCACAGTAGAATAATCCCAAATTGTATTATTTGGCCTAGAAACTTTAAAAATATCATTAGAGTGGACTTGTACTTCTAAAATTGTGATGGGTAAGCAGATAGAAGATATCTGTCAAGTCAAAATCATTCTATAGACATATTCTCTCTGTGACACATGCGAAGCTCAAGTGCCAGATTTGGGCCTTGAACACTGAGATGTACAGCTTGCATTTTCACCATCTCATTATTTTGACAGGGTGTCTTGGAGATCTGAGATACACTAGCTGTAACAGGAGTTGTGAATGTTGGCAATGTAAGCACCCAAACATATAACTTCAGAAAACTTTCTTGGATCATAATAGTCTGAGAATTCCAGTAGGTTATGAGTCATCAATTAGAGAGTTTGCCTTGTAAGTAAGGAAAATAAGGCACAGTGTAATATTGCTATTTTGGGTGGATCTCATTGTAAGCCTTATGGCTACTCATAATTAAATATTTATATGTGTATATATATGTGTATATGTGTGTGTATATATAGAGAGAGGGAGAGAGAGAGAGAGTTTCTGCAAGTCACTACTGGAGCAAATTTGACATTGAATAATTGGACTCCTGTGAGAATATTGTGATTCTTTTAGACTTCAGCCCCATATTAACTGACATTTTGCATCAACTTTATTTGCTGCAGACAATGTGGCAACTATTAAAACTGTGGGGTAAAGAATTCCCTTTGGTTTCTCTCTCTGCCATGTATGCCTCCTGTGTTTTTGCTTTTTGCTTCCTGACTGTTCTCCAGATGTCAGTGGCCAAGTTGTGGCTCCCCGGCCCTTCCCCTTCCAAGACAGCTCAGCAAGCCTTCTATGATCAGTTAGCCTTATTTCCAGCTACCATCTTCTCACCAAAATATAATTTTAATTCCTTATTTTAACTGATTCATTTAATTAAACATGTCTGTATGTTAAATAAAATGAAGGTCAGTCACATGCATTTTAGTAAGACCAACCTTACTGAAATAATCAATGAGGAAAGTTTGTATTCATGGAAGGAAATTAATATCTTTATAGAGGCGTTTCAGATCACAGGGCAGGCAATCCACAGGGATTGTGTGATCTGCATTTGTGCAAGTGGTAGTGGTGGGGGGGCATCTTCATCTCACTTTTTTATTCATGTATGCCAGCATTTATTTCATATAGGACTGAAACATTCCATGACTAAATTATCCCCATTTCAGTTTTAGAATAGCACTGTGTTGCCTTTACTGTACTCTTTTGTCCTGTATTCTTGGAAAGGCCTCTAGGGTTTATAATTGTCTCTTTGCAAAAGCCTTTTCTTCACTTTTCTCCAGTCTCGCAGGAGTAGGAACATTGGCTTCTCCTGTTTTGTTGATCCAGCACTTAGCGAGGTGTGAGCCTCAGGGTGTGCTTCATGAAGAAAGAAAATTTTCCTGAGCAACTGACATATTTTGAAGGACTTTTTAAAACCTCTGAAGAAAGCATATATAACTTTGTCAAGAGCTTAGCTGAGTTGGAGAGAGCTAAATTCTCTGGTATTCAATTAGGTAATCAAAGCAAATACAAAATCAAAGTAACTATAAAACCTTTAATAATTTACTGGATAGTATAAGCAAGATGCTAACACCGGAGATGGTGCCTACTCGCCTCTGTTCATTCCCCCAGCCAAGGGCATAGGAAGTGCACCAAGTGAGGGCCGGGTGCATTATCATCTCCCTGTCCAGGGACCCCGCAGGCCTCCTCACTCTTGTCCTCTCAGGGCCCTGCGGAGGGCTAGGCAGACAGTGGGGGCCAGGAGAGGACAAGTGTCTTCAGTACCCCGCCCCCCTCACGGAGATGCCCGTGAGACGCCAGTAAAGAGACCTAGGAATTACAGTGGATGGCAGTGATGCAAATAGATGTACAGGCCGCACGGGCTGGAAGGGCCAAGGGTAAGGGACGACTGTATGTACAAATGCACAGAAGGCCCCGAGGCCTGGAATGCAGCTCTCCTTGAGACTCTCTGCGCTGGCTCTGCACCAGATCTGATGTGGGCATGTGTAGCTTGCTTTCTCCCCTTGGCCTGTCAAGTAAAGCCTTTGTTGTAGCCTGTGGTCAGGCCTAGACAACCACACATGGATTTTTAACCAGTACTCAGGCTTGTCAAATTTAAAGTGAATTATTAAAAATCCGCATAACTGCTTTAGAGTTGTTTGCAGGGTGGGGTGGAGATTCTCCTTTCTTTAACCTTTCTTTGTAGAGAAAATTATAAAACACTGTTGACTGAACGTTTTTCTCTACAAATTGCAATGAAGGTGACATACGTCTTTTAAATAAACAGTGTACATGTATCTAAGTAACAGCTCACATAAATAGCATCCAGAATCTTTTAAGAGGTTTTAAGGAAACAAACCTTGTTTTACAGAATTGCAATGGTCAGTTTCTGTAGCAAGCCATTTTCTCTTGTAATGGTCCTTATTTATACCAAAACACAAGGTGTTTGTTTATCCAGGTATGACACCTCTCATAATCTCTCTTCTCCCCAGTTTTGGAAAATAAATATAACATGTTCTCTTTACGAGTTAATTATGGAGGAGAAATGGTTCTACATTCCTAAAGACTAGAAGAGAGCATTTTGAGGGACATGTGCTGCTTCAAGTATTTTGAAGAACATCTGGAATAAATGCAGGCTTAGTTACTCCGTACAGTTCTAACTCTTGACATGATGCACAGTGTACACCTAAGACCTAGCCACAAATGCATAAATGAATGAATGAGCTCCTTCATTTTACTGATTTTGGTGCCCATTATGAATCTCTCCAGGGAACAACTTTGCACTTGTATCCAATGCTGTTGTCATATAATTCCACAGTTCTTCTCTTCTCAGGTTGTAGTTGCAAGTTATTAATATAATATCCTGTGAAATAGAGGAAAGAGACTTGACAGTTATACAGAAAGCTAGTATGTAGCATGCAGACTATTTCCATAAAGGAGGAAACCTTTATATTTGTTAAAACTCATACAAAGGAAGATGGCTCTACAGGTGAACCTCAGCTGTAACATTTCAGTTGTGCTACACGGGTAACTGAAAAAAAAAACAAACAAAAACCCACAGAATTTTATTTCTCAAATGTGTTTGGGACGATTAAATAAATAGTAATAGAATCCAAGTGAAGTTGGAATTATAATTACTGGAGTATGTCACAGACACACTCTACTCAAAAATCTCAGTATGTACAGTCTGGTGATGGTAGTAAATACTATTAGATTGTATACTCGAAATTTGTTAAGAGAGTAAATTTTAAGCATACTCACCAAAAAAGAAACACCAAACTATATGTGGTAATAGATACAGTCATTGACTTATTTGTGGTAATCATTTCACAACGTATGCATGGTATATCAAATTAGCACATGTGCATGTTACATGTATATAAGTTTATTTGCTAAGTAAATACCTCAGAAAAGTCAGACTGAAAAAAGAAGGGACAGTGGACTGTATAGGAACTCTCCTGCCTCCACTTCTGTGCTGAGTCTCCTGATGATCTGATTAGGTGTAGAATTCCACGGGGAAAGATGGCCCAGATAGAGTCAGCACCTCCTTTGGTTTTAGATTCTTGCTTAACCCATTGCAGTTAGTGATTAAAGGCTTAATTCTAAATTTTTGGCTTGTTGCTTTCATTGGCTGCTCTGGTATCTAGCAGCTGGGTTCTTCTAGCTCAGCTGAGCACCTGAAAATATCACAGGTCTATGGAAAACCTTTGTGCCAAGTCAAAACTGTTTTATCTTGTTTAATACACTCTCCTGCAGAATATATATGATTTACCCTTCCTGTCACATTGTTTTACAGTTGAATGTATTGATATTCAACATCACAGGATGCCTAAAGATTCAGGGCACCTGATCAGTATTTGAGGTCAAGTTTTGAGGTTTTGTCTGTGTTATCACACTCTCCCTAAATTGTAGCCCTGTGACCAGGCACCGGTCACAGCCTTGTTTCGTCCCTAAGAAGTTGTATCTCAGTTTCTCGCAGTGAGCTTCTTTGACATTTTAAACAATTCTTGGCTACCTCTGTTCCAACAGCTCTAAGTTTCATGTTGACTAACTTGTTCGTTCTTTCTGGTGTTGGTGGACATTTTTCTTGATTTTGAAAATGAATACATCTTTTAAATTTTCTTTTGTATTTTTGTTTTCCATTGGACTATAGTTATATTATTGATCAGTAATGTTTTCCCTCTTTTTATATTTAACAATGATTGTTTTTTGACTGTAGTTATCAGAAGTACAACCTCTATGTAATTGAAGTTTTGTTGAGTTGAGAATTGAAAACAACTGATCTCTGGCCTGCAATTGCTTGAAGCAGGACTTTGGTTCCTGACCAGAGACTGAGGTCATGCTGTGGCAGTGAGTGCCAAATATCCTAAGCATTAGACCAGTGGTCAGTGGCAAGGCCCTGGCCCTTTTGCTTTGCAGAAACAGAATTCCCACAAAGACGGAAAGTAGCAAAACAGGAACAGTATTTATTAGGAGAAAAACTCTTTTGTCTATTCACAGATACTGTGAAGGCAGACTCAGAGAGTCGCTGAGTCGCACCCTTGTAGTTTGAGTTATTTTTATGGGGCATTTCTTCTGGGTTTCGTTTGGCCAGTCCTTTAGATTTGCCTGATTCAGAATCCATATTAGATACATCTCAGGATACTCCCATGTATGCACACTCATCTCCTGCCTCGCAGCCAATAGGTTTTTTACACATAATTTTTAATGAAGAATAGTTAGCCAATATTTTTGACTAAAACAGTTGTATCTTTATTCTGATTACATGAGTATAAATGTCAATTTTCAGTATAACCTACAGTTTTTTCTAGTCTCACCCACCTACATTTCGAGTAAAATAATGTAATATTTACTAAAAGCTGTTATTATTCAAATATACTTTTCTAAATTTTATAACTTTAAGGGCTTGATGACAAAAGACTCTTGAGAAAATACAGAATTTTAGAATTAGAAGGGACCTTCACATATGTTATAACAGATTGACTTTCTTATGGCTTGAAGTGAAGCGAAATGAAAGTTGATCAGTCATGTCTGACTCTTTGCGATCCCATGCACTGTATAGTCCTTGGAATTCTCTAAGCCAGAATACTGGAGTGGGTAGCCTTTCCCTTCTCCAGGTGATCTTCCCAGCCCAGAGGTTGAACCCAGGTTTCCCACATTTCGGGCAGATTCTTTACCAGCTGAGCCACAAAGGGAAGAACAAGAATACTGCAGTGGGTAGCCTATCCCTTCTCCAGTGGATCATCCCGACCCAGGAATTGAACCAGGGTCTCTTGCATTGCAGGCAGATTCTTTACCAACTGAGCTTTTAGAGAAGTCTTCTTATGGATTATTTTATCTAATTTTTGCTCCTTCTATTAATTCTTATATTCCTAGAGTATATTATTCTCTAGTATACTTTGGTCAAGTGCTTTCCAATTCAATATGAGTACATATAAACACATAATTAGAGAAAAAAATAAGTAAGTACTATCTTTAAATATGTTATATATTATTTTAAATTTGCATATAAACTGCATATATAAAAGATTGTAGCTATTTTTTGACTCAAAGTTCTTGAATATCAGTTTTTGAAAATATTTAAACAGTAAAAATAAATTAATCTTTAAAATTTCATGGGGCATTAATACTGAGTGAAAGAAGTCAGACATAAAAGAAAAATATTGTATGACTTCACTGATATAAGCTAACCAGAAAAGGCAAAATAGATATAGGGACAAGACAAAAGAAAACAAAGTTATGGTTACCTTGGAGAGGGGTGGGCACAAAATCCTTTTTAGTATTTGGGAATGTTTTAAAATTTGACCTTGATGAAATGCAGAGATGGTTATACAATTCTTTAGGTATACTAAATTCACTGGTTTTTCAAAATGTGATTATTTTGACAGAAAAGTTTGATATAAAATAGTTTGACATTTAAAAAAAGGTCAGTGATTTTAGAGTCAGGTAGAGTTGGGTTTAAGTCACAGCTTCACCATCAGTTGGTTGTCTGACTTTGAACAACTTATTTAACTTCTCTGCCCCTGTTTTTTCTCATCTGTGAAATGGGGGTACTAGTACCTACTCCACAATGTTGAATTAGAATTAACTGAAATAAGGTAAATAAAACATACTGCATCTTTTCTAACAGATAGTTAGATTAAGTTAATGGTACTTGATCTGCCTGAGATATTTAGGTGTGTCTTGCTATAGGAAAATAAAGCTGGCCTTTTGGACACACATCAAGTTTTGTTTTTTTTTTTTTTTCCCTGTAGCAGACATAGGGAACTAGATCTACTGTGTCCCCAGCATTGTCTTGCATACTGTATTTCTCACTTAAATGCCAGCATTGTTTTCTCAGTCAAAAAATTTTTCTTCTGCCTCTTTAAGATCAAAATTGCATGCTGATTAAATATTAACATAAGTGAGGTTGGGATTTAATGCTCTTTGTTGCTGTTGTTGAAGTCTTACAGAGAGCATACAGCAATAGTGTCCCATAAAGACTTGACTATGATTTGATTTGTTCAATATTTCTACACCTCTCTTTGTGAATACACTGATACAAGGGTTCCATAAGAATGAAAAGTGCTGAGACTCTGATTTAAAAATTTTGTTGCTCTTGGGCTAACAGGGACCACAGTTAATTGCAACTGTTGGCAGTAAACAACTCCAATGTGAGGACTATTGAGCTGCAGTCATTTTAACAAGGCTTCCTGGGTGACAGAGCCTATGGTGCCAGCAACTCATTTGAAAATACTGAAGCCACAAATACTAATACTAACTGAGCCCTCTGGATTAATGAGGTACACTAATTCAATTCAGAGGAGCAAAACTTCATGGCTTGTTTAACTGGTTGTGATTTTACTAAATATGCCATTAAATTTGAAAGCAAGGCATTAGATAGTCTTTGTCCCTATATCTATGTGTCTCTGTATTATAAATGAAGAAACATATTCAGTTGTAAAGTTTCAGAATGTTCTAATGTGAAAAAAGTGATGCTTTTTTTCCCTTGATGTTTCCACTACTGTTTTCTCTTACAAAAACCCAAAGAGATTTTGTAATACCGACACTAAACTGGTTCAGATATGGTAATGTTGCGTTTCAGTACTTTTTATCCTTTGTATACTCAGAAATATTAAAAATCAAACACTTCTAAGCACTCTTTTCCTTACTCCCACAATGATGCTTTAAACTGTTTTGTGGTTTCTAGGCAAGGTAACGCTGTGGCTTCTTTGTGCCATAGCCTTAGGCTGCAAATGCTCTGAGTCCTTCAGTTTTATCTTTCAGAATTGTTCAAACTGCCTCAGTGCCAGCAGCACTGGCTTTCGCATTGAGTCTCAGCCTTATGAGCATACCAAATAATTAGCAGTCTTTGAACTTTTAAATAGCACATTGCCTATGACATGTAGAATATGCAGATCTTATTTTGAGTTAAATACAAACACTTCTGCTAAAGCTTTTCTGAGGACTGTAATGAATCAGAATTAAAAAAATAGACATTAAAAAATAAAGGTCAGATTGAACTTATTATTGAACTTATTATTCAAGATAATTGAACTTACTATCCTAGCGGTAACTGGTATCAATTTGATAAACTAAAATTGTTTATATTAAAATTTTTTTCTGAATATGTTTTACAAGGTTCACTTCTTGGTGTATTCCATTGGAGTATTAACCTTTTAGATTTTCACGTTTCTCAAATCGGTTATAATACTTGGTTTGCACATTACCTTAGAATAAATACATAAGTTAGAAGAATTATCCTTTACTATTAGTGTATTTATGATAGTGACAGTGAAGATAATGATGATTTATTTTTACTTTTAACTATATTTTAAAGATTATTTTAGAACAGTTTTAGGCTTTTAACAATCTTGAGAGAAAGTTACAGAGAATTTCTCTAATACCCCTGCCCCCATGCATGTATAGCCTTCCAGTTATCAAAACTACTTCAACAGATTGGTACATTTTTAGGACGGGTGAACCTACATTGACACATCATAATCACTCAAAGTCCATAGTTTCCGTTAGGGTTTCCTCTTGATGTTGTATATTCTATATAACTTTTTAGCAAATGTATAATGACATATATACATCATTATAATTTTATACAGAACATTTTCACTGCACTGAAAATCCTATGCTCTGCCTATTTGTTGACTTTCCCCAGTGTTTACTTTTTTCAGACCATAAACTATGAATTTTCAATGAACTGTCTTATTTAAACCTTACAGCAAACTCCCTAGGTGCAATTAATGGCCTGGGAGAATTAACTTCATCTGAACCAGACCAATCAGATTCTTTTATTTGGAAATTTGAAATTGGTGTGGGATAAATTACAGGTGCAAAGGATAAAATCTAGTGGGGCTGCTACCAGACCCTGTGGCCTACTTATGTTCTTCTTGTGTGCATGGAGAATTAAATAATAGATGCTAGGGGGAAATAATTAAGCAGTCACAAAGAGAAACCAAAATAAGATTCAGAAAAAGAGAATAGCCTGGGTTCTGGATTTCTAGTTCCTCCCGTTTATGAGACTACTCTACATGAATTACACAAGATATTTCAGCATATGCTTTCCTTGCTTACATTAGCTTGAATTATGTTACCTGCAATCCAAAAAACCTTGACTGAAGTTAATGTTTTGATCATTTTGTGTACACATAAAATCATAAATACAGCACTTCTCCCATCATTCAAATTATGGAGCTTTGTGTTCCAATGTAATTTCATTTAATCAGTCCAACCAAGAGCTATGACAAGAAAAACAAAACCAAAATGACAGTATAGTCATTGTTCTTAATGCATTTTACTTGAGTGGGTTGCCATGCCTTCTTCCAGGGGATCTTCCCAACCCAGGGGTTGAACCCAGGTCTCCCACATTGCAGGTGGATTGTTTACCGTCTGAGCCACCAGAAAGACCAAGAATAATGGAGTGAGTAGCCTATCCCTTCTCCAGGGGATCTTCCTGACCCAGGAATTGAACAAGGGTCTCCTGCATTGTAGGCAGATTCTTTACCAGCTTGAGCTACCAGGGAAGCCCAAATGCATTGGTAATCTTGAGTAAGTCATGTACCTATTTTGTATGCTAGTTTCTTAAACTAAGTAGATAAAAATTACATAAATAGTTTCTATTATGTCCAGATTTGTCAGACAGTTACTCAGGTATTTTAAGAATTTCTTTAAAGTGCTAAGAAGGTAAGGAGAGTGAGTGGGTGGGGTCTTCTGTCATTTGAAAAGCCCTGTTTTTACACATACACACACACGTGTGTGAGTGCACACACACAGTCATATACTGTCACACAGAAACTTACACATAAGCATATACTTGTAAATTCTATGTGAAAAATTATTTTTAATAAGTTTGAAAGGGAGAGGAGACACTTTGCTGTTTGTTCAGTATCCAATTATATTACAGAAGCACTTGCTATCTTAACTGTTAAATACTCTGCAGCTGCTTCTGCTTTATTGTTATCATTATTTGCACTGCCTTTTAAAACCTATGGAAAAAAATAATACATTTTCATGGGCAGGTAACTCTGGGTCTTGGAAGAAAAGTGTACTGAAGTAAAAAGAAACACATTTATTTTCAGAAACACTCCTAGTCATAGGTCTTAGACAGTTTACACTTTTTCAAGACCTGAACAAACCCTGCAGCTACTCTTGGGTTTCTGTTTCTAATTTCAAAGCCTATTCCTAACTGAAACAAAGAGGCTTATACTTAAAAGATTCCGACTGATGATGACTGGCCTGTTTCGTTCCTTAGAACCTAGGACAACGAGTTATCCAGAGGGGGTGGGGGTGAGGGGGAGGGGTATCACATGGAACGATAACATGACGGAAGACCGCAGAGTAGGAAGCTCCAGAAGAAAGTCCCTCCACCGAAACAACTATTGGACTGGTAGGAATGCAATATGGTACAGACACTGTGGAAAATAATTTGAGTTCCTTGCAAAATTAAACGTATCTTACTTACTCACTTATTTGTGACTTACACAAATCCAGGATTTGTTCTCCATGATATTTTTATCCAAAGAAATTGAAAATATGTGTTCATACAGAAATCTGCACATGGATACTTGTAGCAGCTTTATTTATAGTTGCCAAACTTGGAAGCAACTAAAGGTGACCTTCAGAGGTAAATAAAGAAGCTGCAGCACATCCAGACAGTGGAATACTATTCATCAGTAAAACAAAGTGCTCTAGCAATCTATCAAAAGACATGAAAAACCTTTAATGCATAATACTGTATTAAAAATCCAATCCGAAAAGGCTTTCATACTATATAATTCCAAGTATATGATGGTATGGAAAAGAAAAACAAAGGAGACATTGAAAAGACCAAGGATTGGGGGTTAGGGGATAAATAATAGAGCACAGAAGATATTTAGGGCAGTGAAAATACTCTGTATGAAATCATAATAGTAGATGCATTGCATTACAAATTTTTCCAAACAGATAGAATTTATTACAAGAGGGAATTCTAATGTAAACTATAGACTTTAGGTGATCATGATGTTCCTATGACAGAGGCTATGCATGTATGGAAGGAGGAGAGGTATATGGGAAATCTCTGTAACTTCTTCCTCATTTTGCTGTGAACCTAAAACTGCTCTAAAATTATAAAAATTTAAAAAAAACTAAGTACAATGAACACTAGTATACTTTATTTTTGATATATAACTCTTCTCTTTATTTCCTGCATTGTTTTAAAGTAAGTGCATACAACAATAAAATGTTACTGCATAAAAACAGAGTGGTATAATTGGTGATAAATAACAACTAACAACATAAAATAGGATAGCAGAGTTAGATAGGAGGAGAGTTAAGGTATTTTATTAAAGATAATTTGGTATCAATTCAAAATAAACTGTTAGAATTTGAACTAAAAATCTCCATGTTAACCACTAAGAAATTAACTCAAAAATACAAAGCAAGGAAAATGAAGAGGTGTTTAAAATGGTACACTGGAAAAAATATTTTAAAATCAAAAGATGATAATATTCAAAAAATTAAAGTATAAAAATATGTAATATATATATGAGAATAATAAATGGCAAAAGTGAATATTCCATTATTAGTAATTATTTTAAATAAGCTATGACCAACCTAGACAGCGTATTAAAAAGCAGAGATATTACTTTGTCAACAAAGGTCCATCTAGTCAAAGATACAGTTTTTACAGTAGTCATGTATGGATGTGAGAGTTGGACTATAAAGAAAGCTGAGCACAGAAGAATTGATGCTTTGGAACTGTGGTGCTGGAGAAGACTCTTGAGAGTCCCTTGGACTGCAAGGAGATCCAACCAGTCCATCCTAGAGGAGATCAGTCCTGGGTGTTCATTGGAAGGACTGATACTGAAGCTGAAACTCTTAATATTTTGGCCACCTGATGTGAAGATCTGACTTCTTGGAAAAGACCCTGATGCTGGGAAAGATTGAAGGCAGAAGAGTAGGGGACGATGGAGGATGAGATGGTTGGATGGCATCACCAACTCGATGGTCATGAGTTTGAGCAAGCTTCGCGAGTTGGTGATGTACAGGGCAGCCTGACATACTGCAGTTTATGGGGTCCCAAAGAGTCGGACATGACCGAGCGACTGAACTGAACTGAAACCTGCCAGATAATTTGTAGATATTGTAAAAATGGAAGAAAACACCAATGATTCAACCAAATGATGCTTATAAGAGACTACCATTCAACCAAAAGACACAAAGAGGAAGAAAGTGAGAGAATGCAAAGGGACATTTCATACAATCAAAAATAAGCTGGGACAGCTCTAATAATAATAGAAAATACCAATTTTAAGACAAAAAGTTTTAGAAGACGTGCATTTATATTGATGAGTCAATTCATCAAGAGGGGATATCAAGCATAAACATATGCACATCTAACAGCAGACCCTTGGAATAAATAAACATTCACAGAATTAAAGGGAAAAATAGATACTTCTCAGTAATAATTGGAAACTTTAAACCCCACTGTCACTAATGCATAAAACATCTTGAGTGAAGGTCAGTAAGGAAATAGGTAACTTGAACAGTACTTTAAATAAACAACTAGACCTTATAATATACAGAAACATTGCATTTAGCAGCAGCAGATTTCACATTCTTCTTAAGTACACACGGAACATTTTCCAGAATAAAGCATACGTCAGGCCATCAAATAATTTTCAGTAAACTTAAAAAGGTTGAAATCATAAAAAGTTTCATGTCTTGGCTGCAATGGAGTAAAGCTGGAAAGAAAGGAAACTAGAAAATTCACAAATATGTGGAAGTTAAACAGCACACTCTCAACCAACCAGTAGGTCAAAGGAGAATCGTTAAAGAAACTATATTTTGAAATGAATGAAAATGGAAACACATCATACCAAAACTTAGGGGATGCAGCAAACTACTACTCAAAGGAATCTATAGCTAAATATCTATGTTAATAAGAAAGATTTAAAATAAGCCCACCTTTATCCTAAAGAGGTAGAAATATAAAGACAAACTAAGATAAAGTCATCAGAAGGAAATGAATAATAAATATTGCAGTAGAGATAAGTGAGAGGATAGAAAACAATAGAATAAACCAAATTGTTTTTTTAAAGGTTGTTAAAATAAAGGACTCCTTAGCCAAACTCACTAGTGAAGAGATACCCAAATAAGTACATCACTCTGTATATAAGAATTGATTCAAAATGTATCCACTTAATATAAGAACTAATTTTTTGCACTGTTAGAAAACTATAGGAGGAAATCTTTATGACCTCCCACTTGGCAATGAACTCTTGATTTGAAAATGAAAGCATGAGCAACTAAAGAAGAGTTGAAAAATCTTAGACCTCAAAAGACTTGGTAACAATTTAAAGAGATGGATGAGGCAAGAGGAGTAGGCAAGCTTGATCCCAACATTTTAAGGGGTTCACTCTGTGTGTTCTACACTCTTGAGTTTTGACAAATAATGACATATATGACATAAATGACAAATATGACAAATAATGACAATATCATATAGGATAGTTTCACTGCCCTAAAATTCCTCTATGCTCAACCTATGTGTCCTTCTCTCCCTGCTCTGAAATCACGATCATCTCTGTTCTTTTTTTATCTCTATAGTTTTTCCTTTTCCAGAATGCCTTAACTGGAATCATACAATATGTAGCCTTTCTAGATGTACTTCCTTCAGCTAGCAGTTTGTATGTAAGGTCCCTCCTAACTTTTAGGTAACTTTTAAGAGCTCATTCTGTATTACAGTTTCAGTTCAGGAGCTATTATCTGTGCTTTAAATAGTTGTATCCACATACTGTTCCTTATTTATATATTTATTGACTTTGTTTTAGTATATTAAGGAAACTTTATTCAAAATATTTTAGAATCAATTAGAGTAAATTAACATCAATGTTTAACTAACTTGATTAAGATTCTCAATTATGTGAAGTTTCTTAGAGTTTAGTAAACTCATTTTTCACATATGTTTAATTGAAAGTTTTTGTGAATGTAGTAATATGATGATCTAAATTAATATTTTTCCAAGTACACTAAACTTATAAATTATTTTCTCATTATGTCTAGTTTTTTCATATCAAATTTATACATATGTAGAAAATTATTTCCCTATCTTGCATGTGAAAGTTGGTCAGTCATGTCTGACCTTTGTGACCCTGTAGACTGTAGCCTGCCAGGCTCCTCTGTCCATGGAATTCACCAGGCAGGAATACTGGAGTGGGTTGCCATCCTTCTCCAGGGGATCTTCCCAACCCAGGGTTTGAACCTAGATCTCCTGCATCACAGGCAGATTCTTTACCATCTGAACCACCAGGGAAGCCCATTCTTATAGTAAATTTATTATTTTCTCATTAATAATAATAAATCTCATTATGCCCAGATTTCACAAATATCAAAATTACAGGAAAATTTATTTTCTCTCATCTTAATAAAGGGTAAAGGCTAAGTAATAACTGAAAATGTATGTGTAAAATTCAAAATCAAAGACATACTCATGGTCATATCCGACTTTGCAACCTTACAGAGTGTAGCCTGCCAGACTCCTCTGTTCATGGAATTTTCAAGGCAAGAAAACTGTTGTAGTTGCCATTAATTATTCTAGGGGATCTTCCTGATCCAGGGATCAAACCCACATCTATTGTGTCTCCTGCATTGGCAGGCAGATGGAAAGCCCATCCTATAATGTAATTTATTATTTTCTCATTAATTGTGCCAAATTTTGTCAAATATAAAACTTATACATTTGTGAAAAATTATTTCTCTAATCTTAATAAAGAGTAAAGGCTAAATAATAAATAACTGAAAAATATATGTGGGAAATTCAAAATCAAAGACATACTCAAACAAATAGATAATTTTTAGATAATCTATCCAGTGAATGATTGATTTGGATATTCTGCTTTTTACTTTAAGATAGAATGTTTCATTGACCAATTTGCCTTCATAGAGAGGAGTATAACTAAAAGTCATTTGTCGCATAGTTAACTAAGTAATAAAATTTCTAGTGCCACACCAGAAAACTAAAGGTGAGAGATATGGAATTGAGGAATACAATTTATATTTTTCTCATAAAGATACAAAAATATAAATACACTTATGAAAATATATTCCAGAATGCAATTAATATGAAACAATTTCATGATCATATCTAATTTTAGAAACTATGTGTTGAACCATAATGTTGTAAAAATATTAAAAGTAATTATTAGTATTATTGTCTATCTAAATTTGCCACATACTTTTCAGTCTTTTTCTCTTTATGCTCCCAAATCTTTAGCAGAAATAGCAAGTCTCCATAGATAATAATTGAAAAGTTTTTTTACTTTCCATTATGAAGAAAAATATGAAATCTAGTTAAGGAAAACCAATGTGTTACATAAAGTAAGTTTAGAGAAATGTCCATTAAAGTAATGGACCATTTGCAAATTAGTATTAGTACAAATTGAACAATTACTGAACTACTAGTAAGAATGAACTTGGATCAATGAAAGTTGCTCTAACAATCCAGTAGACATAAACTCATAGCACTTAAGTGGAAAGGAGTTCATAGAGATAAAGAGATGCAGAGGAGAACCATAAAATAAGACAGCCAATGAAGAAGACACAGTTGTTACAAACTTCTATTTACCTAAAAAAAAAAAAAAAAAAAGACATGCATAGTCGAAATTCCATAAATTGAAAGAGCCATGAAAAGATGGTGATAGATTTTAAAATGACTTAATCAGAAACAGATAAAGGTGTCATTTTTCTAAGGATTCAGAGGATTTAAACAATATAATGAATACAATTAATTTAAAATATATTTAAGAACTTTTGTTCTAAAGTTCTAAATAAGTAAAGTGAGCATTGATAAAAATCATTGAAATAAACTGTAAAATAAAACAGAACATCTGAAAGATGTATTCTCTGAATGAAAATGTAGTATAATAACAAAATAACTATTAAGCAAAGTCTAAACATGTCATCGATTAATAGAAAATTACATTGGAAACTGAAAT
Organism: Cervus canadensis; assembly: GCF_019320065.1. Lineage (NCBI taxonomy): Eukaryota > Metazoa > Chordata > Mammalia > Artiodactyla > Cervidae > Cervus > Cervus canadensis. The sequence goes on along the minus strand of NC_057387.1, from coordinate 37,086,464 downwards.
ATTTAGTGTTGCTTTGCAATTGTGTAAATCTCCATATACTAATTCGAATTGCAAATACATGCTAGAGACAGTTGATGTATTTAAGTAAGGAAACATAAGAGTAAGCATTTCACTTTTTTGGTAGTCATAAAGCTTTAAAAGGAATTGAAGTATTCATTAGTATGCTGCTGCATTGCTTCAGTCGTATCTGTCTCTGTGACCCTATGGACCGCAGACTGCCAGACTCCTTTGTCCATGGTATTTTCTGAGCAAGAGTACTAGAGTGGGTGGCCATGTCCTACTCCAGGGGATTTTTCCAACCCAGGTCTTCTGCATTGCAGGCAGATTTGTTACTACTGAGCCTCCAGCGGGGGCGCTATCCATTAGGATGGGACTGGCTAAATTTTTATGTATTTATTCTTTATGGATAATTTTCAAAGCTAATAGTGTCCCATCTAAAACAAACTTCAAGAAAATATAGTTTGGGGAAATTAAAAATTAAAGTATTAAATATGTTATCTGTTTATCTGTCAGTCCAGTTGAGTCGCTGAGTCACGTCTGACTCTTTGCAACCCCATGGATTGCAGCACACCAGGCCTCCCTGTCCATCACTAACTCCCAGAGTTTACTCAAACTCATGTCCATCGAGTCGGTGATGCCATCCAGCCATCTCATCCTCTGTCATCCCCTTCTCCTCCTGCCCCCAATCCCTCCCAGAATCAGGGTCTTTTTCAATGAGTCAACTCTTAGCATGAGGTGGCCAAAGCATTGGAGTTTCAGCTTCAGCATCAGTCCTTCCAATGAACACCCAGGAGTGATCTCCTTTAGGATGGACTGGTTGGATCTCCTTGCAGTCCAAGGGACTCTCAAGAGTCTTCTCCAACACCACAGTTCAAAAGCATCAATTTTTCAGCACTCGGCTTTCTTCACAGTCCAACTCTCACATCCATACATGACCACTGGAAAAACCATAGCCTTGACCAGACGGACCTTTGTTGGCAAAGTAATGTCTCTGCTTTTTACTATGCCATCTAGGTTGGTCATAACTTTCCCTCCAAGGAGTAAGCGTCTTTTAATTTCATGGCTACAGTCACCATCTGCAGTGATTTTGGAGCCAAAAAAAAATAAAGTCTGATGCTGTTTCCACTGTTTTCTCATATATTTCACATGAAGTGATGGGACCAGAGCCATGATCTTAGTTTTCTGAATGTTGAGCTTTAAGCCAACTTTTTCATTCTCCTCTTTCACTTTCATCAAGAGGCTTTTTAGTTCACCTTCACTTTCTGCCATAAGGGTGGTGGCATCTGCATATCTGAGGTTATTGATATTTCTCCTGGCAATCTTGATTCTAGTTTGTGCTTCTTCCAGCCCAGCATTTCTCATGATGTACTCCACATATAAGTTAAACAAGCAGGGTGACAATATACAGGCTTGACATACTCCTTTTCCTATTTGGAACCAGTCTGTTGTTCCATGTCCTGTTCTGTTTCTTCCTGCATACAGGTTTCTCAAGCGCAGGTCAGGTGGTCTGGTATTCCCATCTCTTTGAGAATTTTCCACAGTTTATTGTGATCCACACAGTCGAAGGCTTTGGCATAGTCCATAAAGCAGAAATGGATGTTTTTCTGGAATTCTCTTGCTTTTTTGATGAGCCAGCAGATGTTGGAGATTTGATCTCTGGTTCCTCTAACTTTTCTAAAACCAGCTTGAACATCTCATCTGGAAGTTCATGGTTCACATATTGCTGAAGCCTGGCTTGAAGAATTTTGAGCATTACTTTACTAGCGTGTGAGATGAGTGCAATTGTGCGGTAGTTTGAGCCTTCTTTGGCATTGCCTTTCTTTGGGATTGGAATGAAAACTGACCTTTTCCAGTCCTGTGGCCACTGCTGAGTTTTCCAAATTTGCTGGCATATTGAGTACAGAACTTTCACAGCATCATCTTTCAGGATTTGAAATAGCTCAATTGGAATTCTATCACCTCCTCTAGCTTTCTTTGTAGTGATGCTTTCTAAGGCCCACTTGACTTCACATTCCAGGATGTCTGGCTCTAGGTGAGTGAGTACACCATCATGGCTATCTGGATCATGAAGATCTTTTTTGTACAGTTCCTCTGTGTATTCTTGCCAACTCTTCTTAATATCTTCTGCTTCTGTTAGGTCCATACCATTTCTGTCCTTTATCGAGCCCATCTTTGTGTGACATGTTCCCTTGGTATCACTAATTTTCGTGAAGTGATCTCTAGTCTTTCCCATTCTGTTGTTTTCCTTTACTTCTTTGCATTGATTGCTGAGGAAGGCTTTCTTATCTCTCCTTGCTATTCTTTGAAACTCTGCATTCAAATGGGAATCTCTTTCCTTTTCTCTTTTGCTTTTTGCTTCTCTTCTTCTCAAAACTATAAGACGTCCTCAGACACTCATTTTGCTTTTGTGCACTTCCTTTCCATGAGGATGGTCTTGATCCCTGTCTACTGTACGGTGTCACAAACCTCCATCCATAGTTTATCAGGCACTCTGTCTATCAGATCTAGTCCCTTAAATCTATTTCTCACTTACACTGTATAATCATAAGGGATTTGATTTAGGTCATACCTGAATGGTCTAGTGGTTTTCCCTACTTTCTTCAATTTAAGTCAGAATTTGGCAATAAGGAGTTCGTGATCTGTGCCACAGTCAGCTCCTGGTCTTGTTTTTGCTGACTGTATAGAGCTTCTACGTCTTTGGTTGCAAAGAATATAATCAGTCTGATTTTGGTGTTGGCGATCTGGTGATGTCCATGTGTAGAATCTTCTCTTGTGTTGTTGGAAGAGGGTGTTTGCTATGACCAGTGCGTTCTCTTGGCAAAACTCTATTAGCCTTTGCCCTGCTTCATTCCGTACTCCAAGGCCAAATTTGCCTGTAACTCCAGGTGTTTCTTGACTTCCTACTTTTGCATTCCAGACCCCTATAATGAAAAGGACATCTTTTTTGGGTGTTTGTTCTAGAAGGTCTTGTAGGTCTTCATGGAACCATTCAGCTTCTTCAGCATTACTGGTTGGGGCATAGGCTTGGATTACCGTGATATTGAATGGTTTGCCTTGGAAACGAACAGAAATCATTCTGTCGTTTTTGAGATTGCATCCAAGTGCTGCATTTCAGACCCTTTTGTTGACCATGATGGCTACTCCATTTCTTCTAAGGGATTCCTGCCCACAGTAGTAGATATAATGGTCATCTGAGTTTAATTCACCCATTCCAGTCCATTTTAGTTTGCTGATTCCTAGAATGTCGACATTCACTCTTTTCATCTCCTATTTGACCACTTCCAATTTGTCTTGATTCATGGACCTAACATTCCAGGTTCCTATGCAGTATTGGTCTTACAGCATGTGACCTTGTTTCTATCACCAGTCCCATCCACAACTGGGTGTGGTGTTGGTTTTGCTTTGGCTGCATGCCTTCATTCTTTCTGGAGTTATTTCTCCACTGATATCCAGTAGCCTATTGGGCACCTACCGACCTGGGGAGTTCCTCTTTCAGTATCCTATCATTTTGCCTTTTCGTACTGTTCATGGGGTTCTCAAGGCAGGAATACTGAAGTGGTTTGCCATTCCCTTCTCCAGTTGGACCACATTCTCTCAGACCTCTCCACCATGACCTGTCCGGTTTGGGTGGCCCCACATGGCATGTCTTGGTTTCATTGAGTTAGACAAGGCTGTGGTTCATGTGATCAGATTGACTAGTTTTCTGGGATTATGGTTTCAGTCTGTCTGCCCTGTGATGCCCTCTCAACACCTACCATCTTACTTGGGTTTCTCTTACCTTGGACGTGGGGTATCTCTTCGTGGCTGCTCCAGCAAAGCACAGCCACTGCTCCTTACCTTGGACGAGGGTATCTCCTCACAACTGCCTGTATCTATCTTTCTATCTATGCATCTATCTATACAAATACATATTAAATGGCCTTGGGGCTTCCCAGGTGGTGCTAGTGGTAAAGAAACTGCTTTCCAGTGCAGGAGACATAAGAGAGGCAGGTTTGATCTCTGGGTCGGGAAGATCCCTTGGAGAACGGGATGACAACCCACTCCAGGAAAATCCATGGAATAGAGGAGTGCGATGGGCTATAGAGTCATAGGGTCACAAAGGGTCAGACATGACTGAAGCAACTGGCACACACTTTAAATGGCCTTATGCATCCAAATTCATGATAGTGGCTGGCTTTAAGAACGACTTCAAAGGAATAGGGTTAGGAAGCTAAAGTGTAGGAAAATATTTTTTCTTTTAAAATAATCTGTATTCTCTGTAATGGCCTATACAGGAAAAGAATCTTGAAAAGAGTGGGAGGTTGTGTGTGTGTTTTTATGTATACATATACACACACACACACATATATATATATATATATATATATACAATATAAATTTATGTATAAGTGATTGATTTTACTGTACACCTGTAACTAAGAAAACATTGTAAATGAAGTATATGCCTGTTTTTTAAAAAAGTCTCTTATTCTTATATGTTTCTTGCTATATGGCATTCTGTAAAAGGCAAACTGTGTAGATGGTAAAAGGATCATTGGTTGCCAGGAATTAGGGGGAGAGAAGGATGAGTAGTGAACTGTAGAAGATTATTTAAGGGCAGTGAAAGTAATGTGTTTGATACTATGATGGTGGATACATGCCGCCCCTACAGTTGTTCAAAGCCAAGAAAGTATAACACCAAGAGTGAAACCTAATGTAAACCATGATTGGTGATAATGATGTGTCAATACAGGTTCAGATCCCTGTGTCTTCCTTTCAGTTTTACTGTGAACCTAAAACTACACCAAAAAAGGTCCTTAAAAAATCTGATAAATGTAAATTATCTAGGCTGATGTAAAGTTTGGTTTATAATTTTGAATAAGCATGATTGCTTAAAGTAAAATGGAGAGTAAATCACTAATTGACCGTTACACTCTTCAAACCTTGTAAGAAGTCTTTAAGATTCTTGATAGCAATAGTATACTCGCTGGCCTTGATGTTTACTAAGCTTGCTGCCTGAGATGTTATCTTTCCCCAGATAGTAAGGGATCTGCAATGAGCATTTACCCCGCTTTATTCTCCTGCAATTGACTTGCTGATTTCAGCTCTTGCTGTTTGGCTTGGGCCTGCTTCATTCTGCATGCATTTCATGGCTGGATGATAGAACATGTGGATATGTGTTTATTGTCAATAAGCTAATCAGAGGAAAACAATCTGAGATAAATATCCAGGTCTGAGACTTAAAGGACAGTTCTTAGCCAGGATAGGGTTATTTTGATACTCATACTACAAATGTCATAAAGATTAGAAAAGGTAAGTAGGCACACAAAGGTAATTAGGCACTACTTCTGCTAACAGCTACTGCTGGAATGTGTGTGTGTGTGTGTGTGTGTGTGTGTGTGTGTGTGTGTGTTTTAACAGCTTTGTCCACAGGTAAATCATACACTGTGTCCAAAGGAGTATTTGCACGTTTATCAGTGCCTGTTTTCTGTCAGTCTGTTGAAGCAGCCTCCACTTCGTTTGTATTCCTCTGTATATATGCTTGTTATGTGACTTTATCTTACATGAACAAAACAAAAAATAAATTTAAGTCTAAATGTACAAATTGGAGGTGCCTCATTTGTTACTTTGGTCTTCTATGGGGTTTCTTTTTTAGTAACTTTTAAATATATATGCCAGTCTCAAGTAGAGATTGTGTGAGTGTGAACCAAGATTTTAGTGATCTGGGTAAATCTGGATGTATGAAACAAAGGAAAAAAAAAACAAAACAGAAGGGATATGATAGGAGATAGATCCAGAGGAAATTTCATAGTTTACTGTCTTCTGTTATAACTATTATACAACTCTACTGAAATTGCACTATGGTAAACATGATATATCTTAAAATCTGTGGTATTTAACAAAAGTGATTTTGTGTTTTTTTCCTGCCTGTGTGCATACCTAATTCCTGTATTACCATGAATTTTTCTTTTAAAAACTCGGAAGAACTACCTTCTTTTTTTGCTCCATATAGCATTCTTTATTTGTCCTTTTAATTATTTCACCATCCTATAGAGTAATGCAATTATAAGAAAAATATGTAGCTCAGCATCATAGTTTGTCATTGGAAAACGGTATGAGATAATATGACAAGTGAATTCTCAGTAGGACCTTAGATAAACTGAGGGAGGCTTCTGCTTAGCTGTTGTCTGGTTCGTAATTTAAATTCCTCCTACAGTCCTCTAAAGGACAGTAATTTAGATGTATCATTTAAACTAGTACTGTCATACTGTCTTCCCACAATTATTCAAGTTGAAGTGAAAAATTACTCCCCAGCTATTCTTAACCTGATATTTTATCAAATAAAGGAAAATATGGATTGTTCTGGGTGCATTTAAATAATAAATGAAAAGGATTCCAGATGAATACATTGTCCTTTAAAGTCAGAAGGGTTTCCTTTCTCAGAGGAGCAACTAAGATGCCAAGCCTCTCCATGTTGACTTATTAGTGTCACCAAAAGGAAGTAAATTGTTGGAAAATACAAAGAAAATAGACTTATAGCCCTCATGTGAATTATTCATGCTCAGTAGATATATAACAGTTTCTGTTGAAATGTAAAAATCTGTGTATAGAGAGACACCCACATACTGTCACACTCAACACTTTAATATTATTTGCCTATAAAATATTTCATACTGGTACAATTATGAATAATTAAGAATTTAGAAACTAGGAGTCTTAAGAAGGACCAGTCTGTTTCTCACTGGTAAGTAAAATAGCTTAAAGTAATCTGTGTACTTATCTAATTCATCACTCAGATCTTCAACTGATATTTCTACAAGGTTTTCTCTTATGCGTATTTTTATTTCTCCTCCTCTAATATAGAATAGTCAATAAATTAGTAGTAAGAACCGAAATAAACATTTTTAATCATTTTTTTAAAATGTTTGTTTTAACTACTTTACTATCTCTCATCTTATTCCCTCAGTCAGAAAACATTTCAAAGATACTTTGGAAAAGAAAATAGCAATTTTTCATCAGACTGACACAGTTCATAACATCTGATGATTAAATCCTGCCTGGTCTTTTTCAAATCCAGTAACTAGATTATATGTTACATTGTAACACTTATCATCGGTTCCTTTTTTTTTTTTTTACTTACCAGTTTCTTTGGAGAAGTATCAGGTGTCCTTGCAGACAAATTGGACTTTGAAGTCAATTGTACCTGGATTGGAATCTCAATTCTCTCAATGTCTGCTATGTGAACATAGGCAATAATTTCTGATCTTTAACTTCTTCAACTAGGTTTTGGAGGAAAAAAAAATCTTTTTAATGTTAATAACCTCATTTTTTGTTGAGGAATAATTGACATATAATATTAGTTTCAGGCATGCAAAATAATTGTTCAATATTTTATACAGTGTGAAACAATCAGCACAGTAAATCTAGTTTACATTGTCACCTTACACAGTTACCAAAATTTTTTTTTCTTGTGATAATACTACTTTTTTAGCAACTTTTGAATAGGTGATACAGTATTGTTAACTATAGTCATCATGCTGTATATTAATTCCCCATGACTTATTTACTTTATAACTGAGAGTTTGTACTTTTGTTCCCCTTTACGTATTTCTCCTACCACCACCACCCCATTCTCTGGCAATAACCTGCCTGTCCTCTGTATCTATGAGCTTGGTTTTTGTGTGTGTGTGTTTGTATTTGTGTTTTTGTTTTTAGATTACATATGTAAATGAAATCATCCAGTACTTATCTTTCTCTGATTTATTTCACTTAGCATAATTACATCAGAGTTTATCCCTGTTGTTGCAAACAGCAAGATTTCATTTTTTTTAATGACTAAGATTATATTGTTGTCAAAATGTCTATACACTTCTCTATTGATGGAGACTTAGATTGTTGCTAGGTCTTGGCTGTTGTAAGTAATGCTGCAATTAGTAATGGGCGCATAGATCTTTTTAAGTTAGTGTTTTTATTTTCTTAAGATAAATACCCAAGAGTTATTGCTGGATTATTTCATGGTAGTTCTATTTTTGTTTTAGTGGTGCAAGTATGATTTATTAAGCTTAGTACAGGTGCTTAGTACTTAGTACACTGTGCCTTAGTACAGATGCTTAGGTTTGCTGAAGGTGCTCTTAATGTACAGAGCCTGGAGGAAATTCTGCCAATTTTTATTGAGCAGTGACACCAGGAAGTTGACAGTGAAGTGGATATTGTATACAATCTCATCGTCTAGTCATCGTCATGTGGCCAACAACCACTGCCATGGACTTTACTTCATCAACTTTGGCCACTATGTTCTTATTCTAGGTCAGCAAGGAAGGGAACTTGCCAGCCTTATTCAGGCCTACACTCAGGATTTGTGGAATCTACTTGATAAGAGACTCTGAAGCCAAAAAGGCATCATAGTTCTCGGCCAGCTTCTTGACCAATTTCTTATTCTTGTTGAGTTTCTTCAGTGCCTTGTTGTCCATGTGGAGGATGTCCACAGCTTTGGCCTCATCACAATGTCCTCCAGAATACACATTTTTTAAAATCAAATTGTTGTTACTGTTGTTTTGATCTTGGATTGTATGATTTCTTTATATATAGTGGATATTAAACCGTTACCAGGTATGATATTAGCAAACATTTTCTCTCATTTGTCAGGTTGCTTTTTCCTTTAATTGATTTTTTTGTGTGTGTTGTGCAGAAGCTTTTTAGAATGATGTACTACTGCTTTTTTGTTTATTTTGTTGTTGTTGCTTTTGTTATCAGATTCAAAAAATCATCACCAGGGGCTAGTGAAGAAGCTTATTGTCTATATTTTCTTCTAGAAATTTTGTGTTTTCAGATCTCACATTTCAGTATTTAATTCATTTTCAGTTAATTTTTTGAGTATGGTGTAAGATAGTCATCCAGTTTCTTTTGCGTGTAACTCTAGTTTTCCCAGTACCATTTATTGAAGAGACTGTCCTTTCTTCATGGTATATTCTTGACTCATTATTAATTAATTGACCATATATGCGTGGGTAAAAAATCTTGGAACTATTCGGTAAGCTTATATGAAAATATGTTAATCACTTGATAAAAATAAGCAGAATAATACATAATATCATTATCACTTTCTTTTTATTATTTTCACATCAGTTATTGTCTTTTTATCCTTGTGAATGTAATTATTTGTTTACGTTAGTCTAATATTGAATTAAGAACACTCGTTACCATGGACCATTTCCTTAGCTCCTCATGACCTAGTGTTCTGATAATACGACAACTTTATTACAACTGTCATATTAAAACTAATATACCCATTTTGCCTGAAATATGATTGGCTCTATTGTCTAATTTTTAAAAAATACTTTAACAAATGATTATATATATACATATATATATGTCATCTTTTTCCTAGGTGCTTGGATCTCTCTGCTAAACATAGAGACGTTCTGGATCATTCAAATGGTAGGAATTTCAGTTATTTATTTGGAGTTTATCTTTTACATTTTCCTTTGTGTAGTGGGAGTCCTGACTAGTCATTTTTATTTAATATGCCATATTGCTGAAAAAAAATCCACATGAAGCTAGCTGAGAGGTATTTATCTCCCACAGATCTTTTCTGTCTCTGAAATTGATGATTCACATGGGATATAAACATTTGTGTAACCTCAGAGTTTACCTCATGGGTTTTATTCACATGTTGGCATATTGTTTGTTAATGCCCTAAATTTCCCCTGAAAAGTTAAATCTAAAGTACGGCAGAATTATAGCACACTAAAGCACAACTACTATTACCTTTGCCTTTAAAGTAATTGATAATGCAGTTGATTATGTTAGTTAATAATATTGTGGGAATGGTATTGGATACTAAATATTCAAGGCTAAATTTGGAAATTATTTCCTTAATTAAAAGCTAATTCAATTTTATTTTTCCCAAATTGTTATAGTACATGAAAACTTATATTGGCCAGTGTTGAAACTTTGGTGTTGCAGAAATATATCTGTAAAAAAATATATCTACTTATTCTTGTTAAATGCAAAAAAGAAAATGCTTTCTAGATTGCATACTTCCATCATCTGATAAAGTTGGGACTCAAAAGTAGTATTGCAAATTATATTCCTAAATCTATTGATACAGTTTCTAGGCATATGATAGCATATAAATTACATCATACTGGTCTTTTATATATGAAATAATTTGGGTCTGGTAGGATATGCTTTAATTTTCAATTTCATTTGTGGATTTGTGAATTTCTTATAAGTTGGTGGGTTTTGTTTTATCTGTATTTTTCTTTATACAATTTGACTTTATTTTAATTACATTTGTGTATGCTCAATTGCTCAGTCATGTCTGACTCTTTGCCATCCTTTGGACTGTAGCCCACCAGGCTCCCCAGTCCATGGGATTCTCCAGACCAGAATACTGGAGTGGGTTGCTGTTTCCTCCTCGAGGTTATCTTCCCAATCCAGGGATCAAACTCAGTGTGTCTCTTGGCATTGGCAGGCAGATTCTCTCCCACTGAGCCACCTTTGAAGACACTTTAGGTGTATATGACTCTTTTTTAAAATATTGCTTGTGTACCCTTAGTTTTCATAGTATATATTTTCTACTTGATATTTTTGCCTTAAGTTCATTTTTTTAATTATAAATATTGAGGTATAAGAATTTTCTTGGGAGGGAGGTTCCTCTATTTCAGGTGTATCTTTCTTCATCCTTTAATTTTTACATAATCTGTGAAGGTGTACTTAGTTTTATTAGCCACAACAGTACATAGTTAGAAGTGCTCTCATTTTTAATAGATGAGATTAACATGTGATTATAATGACTCGATGGACATGAGTTTGAGTAAACTCCGGGAGTTGGTGATGGACAGGGAGGCCTGGTGTGCTGCGATTCATGGGGTCACAAAGACGTGGACATGACTGAGCGACTGAACTAACTATAGTGACTATAGACATATATTGCAGTTATTATTACCTTAAATTGTGTTTTTTATGTTCTGTGCATTTTGTTACTTTTTTAAATTTCTTCATTTTGTCAGATTGATAAAGTCCTTTTCATATAGAATTTTTTCTTTAATGGTTTATAAAATATACATATTACTCTTTTCTCCATAGCACATTTAATGTTTTACCATTGTTATATTAATTCCAATTAAAATTAATTAGAATATTTGGCCTCTTATAGGATAAGAAATAAAATCAGTGGAATAGCTTCTCTTTGAACTTATTTTCCCCTTTTCTGTATTATTTATATTTATATTTTTAATTCCAGTTCACTTTGAATAGAAAATTTGCATTGTTCATTTACTTATTTGATGTTTACAATAAATATTATTCATACTTTCTGGTTTGCTATATAAATTTCTTTGTTTCAACCTAGCTTCCTTTGTCCCTTTTAAAACCCCTGGATTAATTTATCTGCTGCATTAATTTCTCATTGTAATGAATGATAGTCTTTAGTAATCTATTCACTGAGGGTCTCTAGATAATACATTTCTGCATCATTTCCTTAAAATGTTGACAGGGTACCCTTTCACTTGAGCGCCAGTAGAGAGTAACTAAATGCCAATTTATCAATGTTTTCCATTTACTTTGAAGCTATGACTCCACTGTTTACTGATTCATTCCTGCTTATAAAATATCTACTAATTTGATTGTTATACTTTTCCAGATCAGTCTTTCTCTTTTATTTTGATATTTGTCTTTTTCTTGATGTTCTACATTTCAGTATGCAATGTCTAATTGATGATTTTTCTAAAATTTACTCAGCTCTGCTAATGTAACCTGGTGATGCTTTTAGTATGAGGATCCAAACATTATTTGGTGCTAAAAATATTTAATCATGATATTTTCTTTATCTTTAATTAGTCTCCAAATGTTCCTTTATCCTCATTGTCAGTATTCCCTTCTTTAATAACTTCTTTTAAATATATGATGGAGCTACTCATTCTAGCCACATTTATTTCTCTTGCATAAATCATTTCAGCCTATTTATGTTTATTCTCCAACTGACTAAATCTTTTCTCAGATGTGTTGTATCTAATATTTGTTCTGTTTGTTAACTGTGTGTGAGATAATTTTTATTTGAACACCTGAATATTTTGTTTCTCAAATCATCTTTTTTCACACTTATCATTTCTTATTTGTATATTTTTTCTATTGCTATTTTAATGAATTACCAAAATCTGCTGAATGAAAAAAAAACCACACATCCGTTGTCACAGCTTCTGTGAACCAGGAGTCCTGGCATGGCTTAGCTGGACACTGCTCCAGGTCACAAAAGGCTATGGTCATGGTGTGGGCCAGGTTGCATTTTATTCTGGTAACTTAACTGGGGAAAAATAGGATTCCAAGTTCATTTAGGTTGCTGTCAGTGTTCATTTCCTCATGACTCTTTAAGTGAGGTCCTCAAATTCTTCTTACTGATTGTTGACTTGTGGGCTCCACCAGGTTTTGGAAGCTGCCCACCATTCCCTGCCATAAGGATCTTCACGGATACTTTTACAATATGGAAGCTTACTTCTTCAAGGCCAACAGAATACCTCTATCCCTATGTCTCTCTCCCCAGTGGCTAGGAGGCTTACAGGAGAAACATAATCATGGGAGTAACATCCTATTATCTTTGTCAAGTTCTATTGTTTAGAAGAAAGTCACAGATTGTATCTGTACTCCAGGGAGTATACTAAGTGTGATACATTGGGGTGTCATCTATTATATATTTACCACATTATTTAATAAGTTCCTTTATTCATTTCAGGGTTTCTTCTCTTCATGCTTTTAGACGTCAGAAACTATATTCATGGTCCTCTGGGGAATGCTGCATAATATTTCCGTCTATTGATGTTCACTAACCTTAATTTTTTGCATTTTCTGTTAAAAATGGTAATTTTTGTTTGAAAGCTTATGGGCGCTAAGATTTTTGTTTGAAAGTTCATGTTATATGAGACTATTTTTCTTCATTATATTTCATCTTCTTGCATGATATTTCATTTGACTCTTTGCAGTCATCAGTGTTGTGGATTCTTGGCATGGGTCTTATGTTAGGAAACTTAGTATTTTGTACTACATGTGGAATAGTCTACCCACCAAGACTTAACTTATCTGTGAGGTATAGGTGGCATAGTGCCAGATTCTACAATATTCTTGGGGCCTGGGGAAATGTTTTCATTTTAACATCTTTTGAAATAAAAATAAAAATGAATAATAAGAAATATATAGCAATGAATCTTGCCTGGCTTATGTTCACCTTCATACTAGCACAGTCATATAAATTATATATATATATATATATATATATATATATATATATATGTATGTATGTATGTATTTACTGAGGAAGGGGCCCACAAAGACAAAATGACTAGAACTTATAACAGCCATGCAGTCATGATACTATCCCACTGGACATTTTGGCTATATGTAGTATTGGCTTATACTGTTCTCATTTCCAGAAGGGAGAAAAATAACTGTTCTCTAGTACTTGTATATCTGTTTGGTTTAACTATTTTAGAATCTCATTCACTTGCATAGATGAAACTGTAAGAGAAAGAAGGAACTTCTTAAAATTTTCGGTATAAAAAAATGGACTTATTAAAGAGTTGTCCACAGAGTTAATGCATGACACTTTTATCTCTTAGGTGCTGATTTAACTAAGTCTGAAAGTCAGATCAAAAATTTTCAGCTTTAGACTGACTAACATAAACTTGAACCAGAATCAATTAAAAAATAAAAGTAAACAATAGACAGTTAAACATACCTAAATATTGGGGAAAATGAAACAGTGGGGTCTAAAACACTGTCATGAGGCAGAATCATTGTTATTACAAAAGTGAAGTCACTCAGTCGTGTCCGACTCTTTGCGACCCCATGGACTGTAGCCCACCAGGCTCCTTGGTCCATGGGATTTTCTAGGCATGAATACTGGAGTGGGTTGCCATTTCCTTCTCCAGGGGATCTTACCAACCCAGGGATTGAGCCCGGGTCTCCCGCATTGTAGGCAGATGCTTTACCGTCTGAGCTACCAGGGAAGCCTGATATATATTGTTATTATATATCTCTTTATATATATATATACAAAATATGTTATTATATATATCCCAGCAAGACAGTAGCAGGGGCAAAATCGCATTTACCCGCCAGAGATGCTCAGAGAGCTCAAACAAACCTTGTGTGCACCAGCACCCAGCGACCCCACAGAGACTGAGCCAGAACTGTGTTTGATTGTTTCCTGTGAAGGTAAGGGTCAGCAGTGGCCTAAGGCAGGGGCAGGGGTTCTGGGTGCAGCAGACCTAGGTATGGCATAAGGCCTTTTGGAGGAGGTCACCATTAACTCCAACATAGAGCCACCAGATCTTACACAGGACTGGGGAAACAGACTATTGGAGGGCACAGACAGAACCGTGTGCACCAGGACCCAGGAGAAAGGAGCAGTGACCCCACAAGAGACTGACCCAGACTTGCCCATGTGTGTCCAGGAGTCGCTGGCGGAGGTGTGGGTCGATGGTGGCCTAGGTGCAGGGTTGGGTACACTGAGCGCGGCAGTATGTGGATGGGACCTTTTGAAGGAGGTCACCGTTATCTTCATAACCTCCACCGTAGTTTGGCCTCAGGTCAGACAACAGGGAGGGAACATAGTCCTGACCATCAATAGAAAATTGGATTCAAGATTTACTGAGCTTGGCCCCACCCATCAGAACAAGACCCAGTTTCCCCCTCAGTCAGTCTCTCCCATTAGGAAGCTTCCATAAACCTCTTATCCTTATCTATCAGAGGGCAGACAGAATGAAAATCACAATCACAGAAAACTAACCAAACTGATCACATGGACCACAGCTTTATCTATCTCAGTGAAACTGTGAGCCATGCTGTGCAGGGTCACTCAAGACGAATGAGTCATGGTGGAGAGCTCTGACAAAATGTGGTCCATTGGAGAAGGGAATGGCAAACCACTTCAGTGTTCTTGCCTTGAGAATCCCATGAATAGCATGAAAAGCCGAAAAGATAGGACACTGAATGATGAACTCCCCAGGTCAGTAGGTGCCCAATATGCTATGGAAGATCAGTGGAGAACTAACTCTAGAAAGAATGATGAGATGGAGCCAGGGCAAAAACAAAACCCAGTTGTGGATGTGACTGGAGATGGAATTAAAGTCTGATGCTCTAAAGAGCAGTATTGCATACGAACCTAGAACATTAGGTCCATGAATCGAGGCAAATTGGAAGTGGTCAAACAGGAAATGGCAAGAGTGAACATCCACATTGTAGGAATCAGTGAACTAAAATGGACGGGAATGGGTGAATGTCACTCAGATGACTGTTACATCTACTACTGTGGGCAGGAATCCCTTAGAAGAAATGGAGTAGTCATCATAGTCAACAAAAGAGTCCAAAATTCAGTACTTGGGTGCAATCTCAAAAACGACAGAATAGACTCTGTTCATTTCCAAGGCAACCCATTCAGTATCACAGAAATCCAAGTCGATGCCCAGACAAGAAATGCTGAAGAAGCTGAACGGTTCTATGAAGACCTACAAGAGCTTCGAGAACTAACACCCTAAAAAGATGTGCTTTTCATTATAGGGGACTGGAATGCAAAAGTAGGAAGTCAAGAGATACCTGAAGTAACAGGCAAATTTGGCCTTGGAGTAAAAAACAAAGCAGGTGAAAGCTAATAGAGTTTTGCTAAGAGAATGCACAGGTCATAGCAAACTCCCTCTTCCAACAACACATGGGAAGACTCTACATCACTCTATTGGACATCACCAGATGGTCAATAGTGAAATCAGATTGATTATATTCTTTGCAGGCAAAGATGAAGAAGCTCTATAAAGTCAGCAAAATCAAGACCGGGAGCTGACTGTGGCTCAGATCATGAACTCCTTATTGCCAAATTCAGATTTAAATTGAAGAAAGTAGGGAAGACCACTAGACCATCCAGGTATGACCTAAATCAAATCCTTTATGATTATACAGTGGAAGTGACAAATCGATTCAAGGGATTAGATCTGATAGAGTCTCTGAAGAACTATGGACGGAGGTTCGTGACATTGTACAAGAGGCAGTGATCAAGACCATTCCCAAGAAAAAGAAGTACAAAAAGGCAAAATGGTTGTCTGAGGAGGCCTTACAGATAGCTGAGAAAAGAAGAGAAGCTAAAGACAAAGGAGAAAAGGAAAGATATACCCATTTGAATTTAGAGTTCCAAACAATAGCAAGGAGAGATAAGAAAGCCTTCCTCAGTGATCAGTGCGAAGAAATAGAGGGAAAAAATAGCATGGGTAAGTCTAGAGATCTCTTCAAAAAAATCAGAGAGATACCAAGGGAACATTTCATGCAAAGTTGGGCACAATAGGGACAGAAACTGTATGGACCTAACAGAAGCAGAAGATATTAAGAAGAGGTGGCAAGAATACACAGAAGAACTGTACAAAAAAGATCTTCATGACCCAGATAGCCATGATGGTGTGCTCACTCACCTAGAGCCAGACATCCTGGAATGTGAAGTCAAGTGAGCCTTAGGAAACATCACTACAAACAAAGCTAGTGGAGGTGATGGAATTCCAATTGAGCTATTTCAAATCCTAAATGATGATGCTGTGAAAGTGTTGCATTCAATATGTCAGCAAATTTGGAAAACTCAGCAGTGGCCACAGGACTGGAAAAGGTCAGTATTCATTCCAGTCCCAAAGAAAGGCAATGCCAAAGAATGTTCAAACCACTGCACAATTGCATTCATCTCACATGCTAGCAAAATAATGCTCAAAATTCTTCAAGCCAGGCTTCAGTAATATGTGAACCGTGAACTTCCAAATGTTCAAGCTGGATTTAGAAAAGGCAGAGGAACCAGAGTTCAAATTGCCAACATCCGTTGGATCATCAAATAAGTGAGAGACTTCCAGAAAAACATCTACTTCTGTTTTATTGACTAAACCAAAGCCTTTGACTCTGTGGATCACAACAAACTGTGGAAAATTGTTAAAGAGATAGGAATAGCAGACCACCTGACCTGCCTCCTGAGAAATCTGTATGCCGGTCAGGAAGCAACAGTTAGAACTGGACATGGAACAACAGATTGGTGCCAAATCGGGAAAGGAATATGTCAAAGCTATATATTGTCACCCTGCTTATTTAACTTATATGCAGAGTACATCATGAGAAATGCTGGACTGGATGATGAACAAGCTGGAGTCAAGAGTTTTGGGCGAAGTATCAATAAACTCACATATGCAGGTAACACCACCCTTATGGCAGAAAGCAAAGAAGAACTAAAGAGCCTCATGATGAAAGTGAAAGAAGAGAGTGAAAAAGTTCGTTTAAACTCAACATTCAGAAAACTAAGATCATGGCATCTTGTGCCATCACTTCATGGGAAATAGATGTGGAAACAGTGGCTGACTTTTATTTTTTTGTCCTCCAAAATCACTGCAGATGGTGATTGCAGCCATGAAATTAAAAGACACTTACTCCTTGGAAGAAAAGCTCTGACTAACCTAGACAGCATATTAAAAAGCAGAGACACATTACTTTGCCGACAACAGCCCTTCTTCGTCATGTATGGATGTGAGAGTTGGACTCTAAAGTAAGCTGAGTACTTGAGAATTGATGATTTTGAACTGTGGTGTTGGAGAAAACTCTTGAGAGTCCCTTGGACTGCAAGGAGATGAAACCAGTTAATCCTAAAGGAAGTCAGTCCTGAATATTCATTGGAAGGACTGATGCTGAAGCTGAAACTCCAATACTTTGGCCACCTGATGTGAAGAACTGACTCTTATGAAAAGTCCCTGATGCTGGGAAAAATTGAAGGCAGGAGGACAAGGGGTCGACCTAGTATATGATGGCTGGATGGCAAAACTGATTTGATGGACTTGAGTATGGGCAAGCTTGTGTTTTAGTGATACAGGGAAGCCTGGCATGCTGTCGTCCATGGGGTCGCAAAGATTTGGAAGCGACTAAGTGACTGAACTGAACATGGAATAAGGTGTATTCATCCAGTGGTCTGCTCTGTATATGAATGGGCTTCCCAGGTGGCATAGTGCTAAAGAATCCTCCTGCCAGTGCACGAGACACAAGAGATTTGGTTTCAGTCCCTGGGTTGGGACGATCTCCTGGATTAAGAAATGGCAATCTGCTCTAGTATTCTTGGCTGGAAAATCCCGTGGACCAAAGAGCCTTGGATCTATAATCCATGGGATCACAGAATTGGGCACAACTCTGTGACTAAGCACACACACACACATACTCCTGGGTAATGAATGAGTGGGAATACCCATAGTTTCTTATCTGTAGAGGACAATGTATGCAGCATTGGCTGCTGTGTGGTAGGGCAGTCTGTAACTTTGCTATACAAGAAGGGAGAGGAGTATCAGAGAGAAAGACTAGATGGGATGATAAAAGCTGTATTCTCATCATAAATTTGTTGCAAATGAGTGTAACCCCTTAGCAGATATCCAGAAAACCTGATGTTTTCAGCAAAGAAAATAAGATTATTTTAGCCTTCTTGCCCTGAGGTTGCTCTTTGGCTAGTAGGGCTTCCAGTAACACACCATCATCCATCCCTCTGAAATACATGATGACTTCCATTGATGACAACGGATCCATAGAGACAGTTTTGATATTAAGCATCCCTAGGGTAAAGTTTCCTAAGCGTGTTTGTACAAATATATTGGACTCCAGTTTTTACATTATGGTATATAATAAAATACAAGACTATAGGGTAAAATCAGAAAAAAGTCTCCATTGATTTAATTAAACATCATTTTCAAAATACTCCTATATATTCAATGAAAAAACAAGGTATCTTGTCATAAAAAATGATTGGTGTGGCCAGTTGCACATAATTTTACTTTTTGTTGATAAGAAAGGGAAATAAGATGGATTGCCTTTAATTAGAGTATTTCAAGATAAAATCGGTAAACATGGTTTTAAATTCCGTATTCAGTAATATATACCCAATCTACAATTCCTTAAAAGTTGTATCTATGGATTTTAACTGATATATCTCAAAACTTTAATTATCCGAGAAGAACAATCCAGTTATGTCTGAAGGAATTTGGTTTTACTCATCTTTTCTGCCTTGGCTGGTGAATGGTGCTTTTCTTTCCAGCTAATGACCTAGTCTAGGGATAAGTTTAACACTAGCTGAAAAAAATTGCTTACCTTAAGAAATGGGAGGGAATAGTCATTTTTTAGCATGAGATATTTCTTACAATTATGTTTTGCTGTCATGGAACTCTCATGAAATGCATTCTTCATCAGTAGTCGTGGAGTGAAAGAGATGAATTTATTATGCAAAAATTAGCAATATTCCTGCTGCAACACTCTATCCCATATGTCCAAATTCAAAATATCTCATCATCGGTCAAAATATCCTGTTTCAGTCTACGTGCTTCACTTCTAACAGAAATTTATAAGGCAGAAAAGACCTATATGTATTTAAAATGCACTAATTAGTTATTAAAGAAACTGTTCTCATTGTTTTGTACCCCCCCAGAGATTTTTATACTCTAGGGCAATAGAACACAGTTTGAGAAGAGTGAAAAGTCTTTCTTCCTTTTGTATAGTGAAAGTCTTTTGTTAGAGTAAGTACAAAGATCTCAAATTGCTTACTTTAAAATTAACTTTGTCCACATAATCTTTGAATGTATAATTTCAGTTTTTTAAAATATTAGCATTTTTCATAAGGTAAAATTTGAGTTCAATATTAGAATTTTATTGTATTTCTGAACTGGAATGCAGCAATGATGTAATTTTTTTCAATTTCTTGTTGTTGTTGCAAATCCAAGCTATTTGTTAGAGGCCTATTCACTCATTGTTTATTTTTATTACTATTATTAGTAGTAGTGCTGTTGTTATTATTTATGAACTGCTATCCTCAGTAGAGTTAGACTGTTAGAGTACTTTATGCTTCAGGAAAATGAAATATGAGTGAAGAAGGAATGATATACAGTACACTCATTGTTTCTTGGAGATTTTAAAGTAAAAAAGTAAAAGCAAAGAAAACAAGACTATGACTAAAATAATAAGCATCTAGCTGGTTTTTATTTATTTTTAATTAGTGGATAATTACTTTACAATATTGTATTGGTTTCTGCCATCCATCAACATGAATCAACCATAGGTATATATATGTTCCCTTACTCTTGAACCTCCCACCTCCTACCCCATCCCAACCCTGTAGGTTGTCACAGAGTACCTGTTTGAGCGCCCCACATCATATAGCAAATTCTCCTGGCTGTCTATTTTATATGTTTCCATGATTCTCAGTTCATTTCACGCCCCCCTTCTGCCACTGAATCCACAAGTCTGTTCTCTGTGTCTGCATCTCCATTGCTGCTCTGCAAACATGTTCCATCAGATACCATCTTCCTGGATTACATATGTGTATACATATATATGTTAATATGTAATATTTTTCTTTCTCTTTCTTACTTCACTCTGTATAATAGGCTCTAGGTTCATCCACCTCATTAAAACTGACTCAAATACAATCCTTTTTATAGGTGAGAAATATTCCATTGTATACATGCACCACAACTTCTTTATCCATCCATCTGTTGATGAGCATCTCGATTGCTTCCATGTCCTAGCTGTTGTAAGTGGTGCTACAGTGAACACTGGACGTATGTCTTTTTCAGCTATGGTTTTCTCAGGGCGTGTGCCCAGAGGTGGGATTGCTGGGTCATATAGTAGCTTTATTCTTAGTTTTTAAAGAAAACTCCATGTTGTGGTCTGCATACTGGCTCTGTCAGTTTACATTCCCACCAGCAGTGCAAGAGGGCTCACTTTGCTGCACACCCTCTCCAGCATTTATTATTTGTATAGGTCTTTTGATGATGGCTGTTGTAACTGGTGTGAGGTGTGATACCTCATGGTAGTTTTGATTTGTATTTCTCTAATAATGAGCAGTGTTAGCATCTTTTCATGTTTTTATTAGCCAACTGCATATTTTCTTTGTAGATATGTCTGTTTAGGTCTTCTGCCCACTTTTTGATTGGGTTGTTTGTTTTTCTGATACTGAGCTGCATGAGCTGCTTGCTTATACCTTTTGGAGATTAATCCTTTGTCAGTTGTTTCATTTGCTATCATTGTTTCCCATTCTGAGGGTTATCTTTTCACCTTGTTTATAGTTTCCTTTGCTATGCAAAAGATTTTTAGTTTAATTAAGTTCTTTTTTTTGTTGTTGTTGTTCTTATTTCCATTACTCTAGGAGGTGGGTCATAGAGGATCTTGCTGTGATTTATGTCAAAGAGTATTCATTGTAAGTTTTCCTCTAAGTGTTTTATATAGTTTCTGGTTTTGGATTTAGGTCTTTAATCTATTTTGATTCTAGTTGATTTTTATCTCTTGAAATTAATGAATTGTAACATTGTTATATTTGATTTATAATTTTAATAGTATAAAACATCACATGTACAGTTAAAATGTTTCACTTTTACAGTTTCTTAGACTTTTTTCCTCCTTAGAGCCAAGTATGACATAATGTGTATGTGGTAAAATCTTTTATGTTAAATTTTTAAATGTCTATATTTAGCTTGATTGTATTAGCTGAATCTTATTACTTTACTGATTAGAAGTCTTGTATTCTAATTTGGTTGCTATTTAATTTCTCTCCCAGTTTAAGATTTTTCTATTTATTTCTATTTATTCTGGATATTTTGTTATTTCATTAATTATACCTGTGTGTAAAAAAAAATTACGTTCCTCTTGCTTGGTGTTTGGTGTGCTCTCCATCTGAAGAAGACAAATGAGAGGAGTGGTCAGTATGGTAGAGTGTGAACAAGACAAAAAACCATTTGTTTTTCATCAGTTTTGGAAAAAAGTTCAGTTCATATTGTCCAGGATATCTTTCCTGTATTTCTTGCTCTTCACTTGTGCTTGGTTTCCAATGCGTGGAGATGGACCTCCTCAGCTGAAGTTCTCTGTGAACATCTGTATCGTAACACACATCCATTTTTGGTTTGACTAAAGTATATTCCCAGTTTTCAGAGTATATATTGAAAGATTTATGTTGTGTGTTTATGTATATAGAACTATCCATATATTTCCATTTCCACAAACACACACAATTCAGGTTATTCTTTTTTTTTTTTTCCCAATTATTTTTAATAGTTGGAGGCTAATTACTTCACAACATTGCAGTGGTTTTTGTCATACATTGACATGAATCAGCCATGGAGTTACACGTATTCCCCATCCCGATCCCCCCTCCCACCTCCCTCTCCACCTGATTCCTCTGAGTCTTCCCAGTGCACCAGGCCCGAGCACTTGTCTCATGCATCCCACCTGGGCTGGTGATCTGTTTCACTATAGATAATATACATGCTGTTCTCTTGAAACATCCCACCCTCGCCTTCTCCCACAGAGTTCAAAAGTCTGTTCTGTACTTCTGCGTCTCTTTTTCTGTTTTGCATATAGGGTTATCATTACCCATCTTTCTAAATTCCATATATATGTGTTAGTATGCTGTAATGATCTTTATCTTTCTGGCTTACTTCACTCTGTATAATGGGCTCCAGTTTCATCCATCTCATTAGAACTGATTCAAATGAATTCTTTTTAATGGCTGAGTAATATTCCATGGTGTATATGTACCACAGCTTCCTTATCCATTCGTCTGCTGATGGGCATCTAGGTTGCTTCCATGTCCTGGCTATTATAAACAGTGCTGCGATGAACAGGTTATTTATTCTTTATATAAGACAATTTTTATTAAGATCTGGTTACACTCATTTCCGTTATTTAGGGGCATTGTTTTTATATTTGTGAGTGTGCACATGCATGTGTGTATACACATATTGTCATCATTTTGATATACAGTTGGATTTTCACATGTCAACTCATAACATCACCTTGATTAGAATTTTGCAGTTTAAATGTGGGGATGATTTGCCCGTGGAAATTTAGAAATATTTTAACAATACATGAGATAGTTTCATTTAAATCTTCATAATCTATTTCCCATTATATCTCTGATATATTCTGAAATCCAGTAGAAAAACTGAAGCAAATGCTGTGATTTGGGCTCCTGGTAACTTCCTTAGCCATTACATGGTGTTTGACTCTTTGCAACCCCTTGTATTGTAGCCCACCACGCGCCTCTGCCCATGGGATGTCCCAGGCAGGAGTACTGGGATGGGTGGTCATTTCCTTCTGTAGGGGATCTTCCTGACCCAGGGACTGAAGCTGTGTCTCCTGCTTGGCTGGTGTTTCTTTACCATTGAGCCACTCTCGTAGCTTAGTGGGAGGCAATAAAACATAATGGTTAAGACCAGAGTTCCAAGCCTAGACTTCCTAGATTTCCATTTGATCTGTGTGCCTTTGGACAATTCACTACATATTTTTCTGCCTCAGATTCCTTATCTGAAAAATAAGGACATTGATATTTTTTTCAGAATTCTTCCAAGGGTGATCCTATACATATATAAGGCAATTAGAAGAGTGACTATCACTGTAGTACATGGTAAAGAGCAGTTCTTGTTAGCCTAAGGTTAATATTTGCACTTCTAGGCTTGCAGTGGTTTAGATACTATTAGCACAGTTTGGATAGTTGGTAGGAATATTCTAGTAATTTCGTTTGTCTGAATTTGAAAAATGCATTAAGACAATTTGTATTTTTCACATTTCTCTTTAAAAGGATAAAATAAACTGAGCTTTCACTGTAATGCCCAAGCCATTTAATCCATTCAATCAATGGCTATAAATCATTTACAGAAAATTATATATTATATGTCAAGTACATTCTACCAATACATAATAACTAATATCAAGCAAGGTTTTTCTCTTACTTGTTAATTTTGCATACATGTGAATATCCTGATTTACTCTTAAGACTAAAGACTTCCTCTTCTTACCTTTCAATTCTGTTCTGTTTGTAAATGACTATCCTTGCTACTTCCTATGTAAAACTAATGGATCTTTGGGACTAGGTATTTTAAACTAACCTTTTAGTCATTCCATCATCTAAATTTAATTTTTAAGGAACAAACTTCCAAACAATCTACCTAAGAGTCTAATCTTGTCTAATTTGATGATATATCGTTCCAAAATCAAATATCAGGTAGGCCATCTTTATGATTTACCTGTATTCAGATCTTGCTATTTTTCTCTCTTCCTATTCATATAGCTTAGTATGGGAAAAAATAGTAGTATGACAACATAATTCCATTTATGTGTCTTTTACATGAAAAGTCATGGAAACATGTATTTGATGTATTCATTTTTTTAGTGCTTACTGTGTACATGGTACTGTTTTAAGCCCTAGGGATCTGTATGAGAAATGCAGTTTCTAATCTAGTAGGCTGGGTGAGGTGATAAATAAATAAACCTATACTTAAATAATAAGTTATGTGATAATAAGTTTTAAATTGTAAAATATGCTGTGTAATATGTGAACTGGACATGGAACAACAGACTGGTTCCAAATCGGGAAAGGAGTACATCAAGGCTGTATATTATCACCCTGCTTATTTAACTTATATGCAGAGTACATCATGAGAAACGCTGGGCTAGAAGAAGCACAAGCTGGAATCAAGATTTCTGGAGAAATATCAATAACCTCAGATATGTAGATGACACCACCCTTACGGCAGATAGTGAAGGTGAACTAAAAAGCCTCTTGATGGAAGTGAAAGAAGGGAGTGAAAAAGTTGGCTTAAAGCTCAACATTCAGAAAACTAAGATCATGGCATCTGGTCCCATCACTTCATGGCAAATAGATGGGGAAACAGGGGAAGCAGTGTCAGACTTTACTTTTTTGGGCTCCAAAATCACTGCAGATGGTGATTGCAGCCATGATATTAAAAGATGCTTACTCCTTGGAAAGAAATTTATGAC
This sequence comes from Cervus canadensis, assembly GCF_019320065.1. Lineage (NCBI taxonomy): Eukaryota > Metazoa > Chordata > Mammalia > Artiodactyla > Cervidae > Cervus > Cervus canadensis. The sequence continues at coordinate 37,061,678 of NC_057387.1, read as the reverse complement.
CAACCTAGATAGCATATTAAAAAGAGGGACATTACTTTGCCAACAAAGGTCCATCTAGTCAAGGCTATGGTTTTTCCAGTGGTCATGTATGGATGTGAGAGTTGAACTATAAAGAAAGATGAGCACCGAAGAATTGATGCTTTTGAACTGTGGTGTTGGAGAAGACTCTTGAGAGTCCCTTGGACATCAAGGAGATCCAACCAGTCCATCCTAAAGGAAATCAGTCCTGGGTGTTCATTGGAAAGACTGATGCTGTAGCTGAAACTCCAGTACTTTGGCCACCTGATGCGAATAACTGACTTATTTGAAAAGACCCTGATGCTGGGAAAGATTGAAGGCAGGCTGAGAAGGGGAAAACAGAGGATGAGATGGCTGGATGGCATCACCGACTCAATGGACATGAGTTTGAGTAAACTCTGGGAGTTGGTGATGGACAGGGAGGCCTGGCTTGCTGAGGTCCATGGGGTCTCAAAGAGTTGGACACGACTGAGCGACTTAACTGAGTGTGCTATATACGATGAGAGGAGGTACTGCGGTTTTTGTTAAGTTTCTTACATTAAAATAGAAAATGTAGCATTTTAAAAACAGCCATGGCTTTAGAACAATGATTGTTCTTATAAAGATTTCACTTTAGATTCACATACTAATATTTAAAAACTTGTTATTAATTTATATTTTTAGTACTGTCCCTTTAGAAATTTCTGAGAAAATTCTACAGAAGTTTGAGAGGGAATGTTAAATAATATTTATGCCACCTATTTAAATAAATAGACTGAAGAAATGATCACATAATAGGTTATTCATAAGTTCATTTTAAGAAATTTACCATATAGAGGTGCCTTAAAAAAAACTAGTACTAAAACTACCATATGACCCAGTAATCCCACTACTGGGCATAGACCTTTAGGAAACCATTTTTGAAAATGACACCTGCACCCCACTGTCCATCACTGCACTGTTTACAGTAGCTAGGACATGGAATCATCCTAGATGCCCATTGACAGATAAATGGATAAAGAAGTAGTGGTACATATATACAATGGAATATCACTTAGCCATAAAAAGGAATGTGTTTGACTCAGTTCTAGTATGTTAGATGAACCTAGAGCCTATTATACAGAGTGAAGTAAGTCAGAAAGAGGGAAAATTTTATATATTAAAACATATATATGGAATCTAGAAAGATGGTACTGATGAACTTCCTTGCAGAGCAGCAGTGGAGACACAGACATAGAGAATAGACTTGTGGACATGGGGAAACAGACAGTGGGATGAATTGAGAGAGTAGCATTGAAATATATATACTGCCATATGTAAAATTAGCCAGTAGAAATTTACTGTGTGATGCACGAAGCTCAAATTTGGTACTCTGTAATAACCTAGAGGGTAGGATGGGGTAGGAGGTGGGAGGGAGGGGACATATGTATACCTACGACTGATTCATGTTAATATATGGCAGTAGCCAACACAATATTGTAAAGCAATCATCCTCCAATTAAAAATAAATTAATTTAAAAAATTAAAAAAGAAATTTAATAGCCTTGAAACTAGATCTAATAATGATAATTATGTAACATTTTCTTGCTAGATTTATAGTTATTTAATTCACATATAGTTAAAAAGTGCTTATGCAATATATTTTCTGCTTGCTCTCATCACTCAAACTCTGCATGTAATTATAGTTTGAGATGCAACCTGCATTTCGTAATACTAATCTCCAATTTAGAACAAATATTAGCCAGTCAGTTTCTTAATACCCAAGTCATCAAAAGTTTTTGGCAGTTCCTTCTCAAAACTTTAATAATATACCTAAATGACCTTAGATTTTCTTTCTTTACCTGGATGTCAGTTCAAAATGCCTGAGGCTGAAATAATACTTCTTGCCTGTAGCAACCCCATGCCACTTGCCCCAACTTGAACCATCCTTACTTTCTCCATCTCCCAACTCTTCCATAGATTACATTCTATAATATTTGATTTTTTTAGATTGAATTTAAACTCCAGGTTAAGGTCATTCCTCATTTTTTTTAAATTTATATTTCCTTTGCCTTTCTCCTTTTTAATATACAGAGGCTAATATTTCTTTTTGCAATGACTTTTTCTTCTTTGCCTTCTCATCATTATTCCCTTTAATGACAAATTATTTAGTGACTTCTAAGGCTAACAAGTGTTACGGTTTCTTCATTATTCCCTACAAGTTTTAATTTTGTAGTCCCAGTGAAACAAAGTCAATAATACATCCCCGGTAGATCAGACATGTTAACACTGTTTTATTTTGTCATCTGACTTAGTTACTAAGTTTTATATCACATAGGTGATTTATAAAGTGTCACCTACATTAAAATAACTTAGTGAAATAAATGTAACCCACAATGAAAGCATCACATTAGTGTTCTTGAATAATATAGATAACAGTCTCTATTTATCTAGAAAGTCCCCTCATTATTGGGGTAGTTAGAGGAGTTAAGTTGTGTAATTTATGTAACAGAATTCTAATGTACAGAGGGACTAACTGAAAAATAACGATACTGTTGAATTTATTAAGAGGGAGTAGATATGTGTATGAATATGGCTGATTCATGTTGTTGTACAACATAAACTAACACAACATTGTAAAGCAGTTATATTTCAACAGAAAAAAGGCTGATATCAAAATGAGTGTAGTAAATGTAGATCTGTACACACGAGTTCTCATTTACTTTTGCCGAAGTACAAGACTAGTAAGAAACACATTACTGCATAGACTAGTAAGAAACACATTCCTGTATTTTACTGTACAGAATTGGTGGTATCTGTCTAAATATACTTCTCTAAATACAAAGTGTTTCTAAATATAAATCTAAATGAAAAGCATGTCTAAATTGAAATAATTTCCTGTGTTTTGGGTTAATAGTTCTTTTAAAGGTCATTTTATTCTTTTCCAAAACTAATTATAAGGGATATCAATAAATCAATTTCTAATTATGCATATGAGAATTGTATGTTTGGTTCATTATCCAAAATACAGTGTCTTAAAAATTCAAGTCCGCTTGTATTTAATATTCTTGTAGATTCTTCCACCTCACTGGTGTTTTCTAAATGAACGTTTTAGACAAATTCTAAAAAATTGCCTGAGAATGACTGGTAGATTTGCCTGTGTCCTTCATGAAAGTCTTGAAAACAGTTTAAAAAACGGAGCATCTACTAGTGCAAGGATATGTCTTACACGTTGAGAAAGACCGTATTTCTTATAGACCAGTTTAATAAGTAATCAAGGAAATATAAGTCTAAAAGAAGAATGACTCGTGTGTGTGTGTGTGTGTTTCAGTTCAACCTAAAAATTATAAAAAAGTTATGATTCAATCCTTGGAAGCATTGGAAAAGGATAAAAGCAATTGCTTCAATATGGGGCAGATTTTCCAGAGGTTTATATAAACAAGGAAAGATCAGAAAGGAAACTTTTCTTTCATTAATTTATTTAATCTATGTTTATTGAGAATCTGCTGGGTACTGAACATAATTCTAGCTACTTGGTAAATAGCAATGATACAAAATAATTAATATCTATTGTAATATAGTCCATTATTGTGGTCATAAAAACTATATTCTAGCAATGATAGACTAGTACATTGAGTAATTAAATTATATACTATGCTAAAAACAATAAATGGTATTTTTTTAAAAAGTAAAGCAGGTGAGCATATACAGTAAGGTTCACAAGGGATAAAGGTAGTTATTTTTAGCTCTAAAACATTTGGTTCTTTGCTCAAGATCTCCAGACACAAATTCCTGCCACAGTTCATTTTTCAGTGTATTGGTAATTTTATTTTAATTTTACTCTCCAAATATTCCAATTGTCTTCAATATTAAATTTAATGGTAAGTACATTGTTGTTTATGTGCCTGGTTAGATCAGAGAAATTTGTGATAAATGAAGGATATTCTCAATTTTCTGGCAATAAGTGAGAAGGCAGGTTATATTAGGCAGCATGCAAATGTAGCCATATAGGAATGTATGATAATGTTGATTCTGTGGAAGTTATGGAACTAACAATTAAAGAGTGGCTTAGACTGAGAGGTGATCCTCCTCAATGAGGGTTGACATGTGGGATAATTTTAATGGAAGAACAGGATTTGGGCTATGGAATATAGTAACTATCACTTTTGTCTCAAAGCAAAATTCCACCCCTTAATTGAAGGGAGCACCCCTCAGGGTGGTGCCATGCCTCCTCTTGCTGAGGTGGGACTGGGAGAGGCTGAAGGCAGCCTCAGAAAAGAATCACAAAGCCATTAACGTCAAAGTTACTTAACAAGTGGAATAATTTTTTGAATAAAAAATACTGGATTGCATTCTTTCATGGAAGACACAGTGACCCATTGGAGAAGGAAATGGCAGCCCACTCCAGTATTCTTGCCTGGAGAATGGAGGATGCCTGGTAAGAAACACCCCATCGAATCACAAAGAATCAGACATGACTGAATGACTAACACACAGTGAACCATCCACGATCATCTTGAGTGGTTTTATGAATATAGGAATACGTGATTTTCTAGACTTCAGTTAGAGTAATAGCGGGCATCAACATTTCTTTCCAGAAGTGGCAGAGAAAGATTTCTCCTTCGCTTCTACCACTCTCTAACTTCCACTAAGGAAATGCCACAATTGTTTGTCAGAATTAGCAAAAACAATTTGAAACAGAGAACAAAGGAACTTGCCTTATGTGGATGCTTATTGATTATAGGAGAATAAGTAAAAATCTAGAAAAACAGATGTTATAAATTAAGCTTTTAGGAAGATGAGGGGAAATAAAGGTTGAATATTAACATTTTGTCAATAAATTCTCTGCTTGTAAATGTGAAGAAAGTATAAGAAGTTTACAATTACTGTTATATAGAATGAATTGGAATTCTTAATTACGATGGTGATAGAATAAAATTTAGTCTTGTTCATATAGAAAAAAGCAGAATACTGGAGTGGGGAGCCCTTCCCTGCTCCATGGGCTCTTCCCAACTCAGGTATCCAACCCAGGTCTCCCACATTGCGGGCGGATTCTTTACCAGCTAAGCTACAAGGGGAGGCCAGAGAAGAACAGAATGAATATAAACATGACATGATCATAATTGTATATGCAAAGATCAAAATATAAATTTATTAAATTTTCCAAAATGCTGTTAAAAATGGTGATGTTACCAGCTAAACCTGCCCTTTTTCATTTGTTTTCATTAAAGTCACATTCCTGAATTGCATGTGTGTCTAAGGTGTACTATGCTGTTGACAGTGATTACCAAAGTTTCTGTGAGATATCAAAGGAAAAATAAAGTAGAACAGAGGAAAGATTCACAATACTTTGAGTTGGAAGATTTGGGTTTAGTCAAAACACTATCGCTTATTAAATATGCAACTCAATCCTATCACTTAATTTCTAGGCAATGGTTTTCTTGGTTACAAAATGGATATTACAGAAATTACTCTGAATCTCAGAGTGTTAAAATTATATCAAAATGAGATCATGTGAGTGCCAGTTATGTGCAAACTTTAAAGAGCTTCAAGATGATATTGTGATATTTATAATAAACTATACTTATTGAAAAATTGGTATGGTTAAATATTTTGTTTGTGTACTATCAGAAAAGAACTATTATACAATTCAGATACATACTATTTAATCTCACATAACACACTAGTTGTAAATACCTCTCTCGTAAACTAATATTTGAATTGGAATGTTCCATGTTTATAAGACCTAAGTGATTTTCTTACAGGTGGAAAATAAGAGATAAATCATTTCAACTGAGAATATAATCTAGCATTTTATAATTTGACCATAATTATTTTATTAACAATAAATGGAGAATATAAGTCATAGCTAAATTTCATCATTTTTATTCTAATTCCCCATGTGAATTTTAATTAAAATATGATTGTGTTTATTATTTATTAATGGCATAACAATATGCCAGTAAGTTTGGAAGATGTAGCAGTGGACACAGGGCTGGAAAAAGTTTTCATTCCAATCCCAAACAAAGGCAGTGCCGAAAAGCATGCTCAAACTACCGCACAATTGTACCCATCTCACATGCTAGCTAAGTAATGCTCAAAATTCTCCAAGCCAGGCTTCCAGAGTATGTGAACCATGAACTTCCATATGTTCAAGCTGGATTTAGAAAAGGCAGAGGAACCAGAAATCAAATTGCCAACATCCACTGGTTCATTGAAAAAGCGAGAGAGTTCCAGAAAAACATCTATTTCTGCTTTATTGACTATGCCAGAGCCTTTGACTGTGTGGATACAACAAACTGTGTAAAATTGTTAAAGAGATGGGAATACCAGGCCACCTGGACCTGCCTCCTGAGAAATCTGTATGCAGGTCAAGAAGCAACAGTTAGAATTGGACATGGAACAACAGACTAGTTCTAAACGGGGACAGGAGTATGTCAAGGCTGTATATTGTCTCCCTGCTGATTTAACTTATATGCAGAGTACATCATGAGAAATGCTGGACTGGATGAAGCTGGAGTCAAGATTGCTGGGAGACATGTCAATAACCTCATATATGCAGATGCCATCACCCTTATGGCAGAAAGTGAAGAAGAACTAAAGAGCCTCTTGATGAAAGTGAAAGAGGAGAGTGAAAAAGTTGGCTTAAAACTCAACATTCGGAAAACTAAGATCATGGCATCTGGTCCCATCACTTCATGGCAAATAGATGGGGAAACAGTGGAAGATTTTATTTTTTGGGCCCCAAAATCACTGCAAATGGTGACTGCAGGCATGAAAATAACAGATGCTTGCTCCTTGGAAGGAAAGTTATGACCAACATAGACAGCATATTAAAAAGTAGAGACATATCTTTGCCAACAAAGGTCCGTCTAGTCAAGGCTGTGGTTTTTCCATTAGTTATGTTTGGATGTGAGAGTTGGACTATAGAGAAAGCTGAGCACCTAAGAATTGATGCTTTTGAACTATGGTGTTGGAGAAGACTCTTGAGAGTCTTGGACTTCAAGGAGATCCAACCAGTCTATCCTAAATGCAGACTGATGCTGAAGCTGATACTCCAATACTTCGACCACGTGATGTGAAGAACCTTCTCTTTGGGAAAGACCCTGATGCTGGGAAAGATTGAAGGCGGGAGGAGAAGGGTACAACAGAAAATGAGATGATTGGATGGCATCACCGACTCAATGGACATGAGTTTGTGTAAATTCCGGGAGTTTTTGATGGACAGAGAGGCCTGGCATGCTACAGTCCATGGGGTTGCAAAGAGTCAGACACAGTTGCATGACTGAACTGAACTGAACTGAATGACTTAACATTACAAGGTGTAGAAATTTATTACGTGGTTAATTAAGTAGAAGTGTTTTTTTTTTTTTCCTGCTATTTATTTTCTTGTGTTTTTTTCCAGAACAGTTTATTTGCAGAAAAAGGATGGATATATTTTGAGAACTCCCATATATCTCATATCATTTATAGCATTATCAACAATATTATATTAATCAGCATACTGTATGAATATGGTACATTTGGCAAAAAGAACCTAGATTGATACATAATTACCAACTAAATTCATATTTTCATTTTCTCAGTCTTTTTTGTGTTCCAGGGTGCAGTCTAGGATTCTACGTGACATTTAGTTGTGAAATTTCCTTAGGCTTTTCTTGTCTCTGACAGTTTTTCTGACTTCCTGTTTTTAAAGATTAAGCGTTAAGCACCACTGTCAATATATTTTGTTGGATGCCTCTCTATTCAAATTTGTCCCATCTTTTACTCTCTAATGATTAAACTGAGTGTATAGTTTTGGGGGATAAAAACCATAGAGTTGAGTGAAATTGCCTTTATCTAATATTAAGGGTATATAACTTAGATGCTCTAAAGAGTAACAGTGCATAGAAACCTGGGATTTTAGGTCCATGAATCAAGATAAACAGGACATGGTGAAACAGGAGATGGCCAAAGTGAACATCGGCATTTTAGCAGTGAACTAAAATGGACAGGAATGGGCAAGTTTAATTCAGATAATCATTGTTTCTACTACTGTGGACAAAAATCCCTAGGAGAAATGGAGTAGTCCTCATAGTCAACAAAAGAGTCTTGAAATGCTGTACTCGGGTGCAATCTCAAAAATGACAGAATTATCTCAATTCATTTAGAAGGCGAAGCATTCACCATCACAGTAATCCAAGACTGTGCCCCAACCACTAATGCCAATGAAGCTAAAGTTAAATGCTTCTGTGAAGACTTACAAGACCTTCTAGAACTATTATTAAGTTAAGATATTCTTTTCATCATAGGAAAATGGAATGCAAAGGTATGGCGTCAAGAGATACCTGGAGTAACAGGCAAGTTTGGCCTAGGAATACGTAATGATGCAGGGCAAAGACTAAGAGAGTTTTGCCAAGAGAATGAACAGATCATAGCAAACACCCTCTTCCAACAATATTAAGAGACGACTCTACACATGAACATCACCAGATGGTCAACAAAATCACATGGATTATATTATTTGCAACCGAAGATGTAGAAGCTCTGTAAAGTCAGCAAAAAAAAAAAAAACACAAAAAAAACAAACCAAACCCAAAAGACCTGGAGCTGACTGTGGCTCAGATACTCAGTTCTCTATTGCAAAATCCAGGCTTAAATTGAAGAAAGTAGGGAACACCACTAGGCCTTTAAGGTATAGCCTAAATCAAATCCCTTATGATTATACAGTGGAGGTGATGAATAGATTCAAATGATTAGATCTGGTACAGTGCCTGAAGAACTATGGACAGAGATTCATAACATTGTACAGGTAGTGGTAACCAAAACCATTCCAAAGGGAAAAAAAAGCAAGAAGACAAAGTGATTGAGGAGGCCTTGCAGATAGCTGAAAAAATAAGATGGGGCAAAAGAGAAAGGGAAAGATATACTCAAATGAATGCAGAGTTTGAGATAATAGCAAGGAGAGATAAGAAAGCCATCTTAAGTGATTAATGCAAAGAAATAGAGGAAAACAATAGGAAGGGGGAAAACTAGAGATCTCTTCAAGAAAGTTGGAGATAGCAAGGGAACATTTCCTGTAAATATGGGCACAAAATAGGACAGAAACAGCAAGGACCTAGCAGAAGTGGAAGAGATTTAAGAAGAGAAGACAAAAATACAGAGAAGTAATACACAAAGAAAGATCTTATTGACACTATAATGATGATGATATGGTCACTAACCTAGAGCTGGACATCCTGATAGGTGAAGTCAGGTGGGCCTATGGATGCGTTACTTACATGCAAAGCTAGTGGAGGTGATGGAATTCCAGCTGAGCTATTTAAAATCCTAATAGATGATGTTGTTAAAGTGCTGCACGTTAGCTTTTGTGGCTCAGCTGGTAAAGATTTTGCCTGCAGTGCAGGAGACCTGGGTTTGATCCCTGGGTTGGGAAGATCCCCTGGAGAAGGGAAAGACTACCCACTCCATATTCTGGCCTGAAGAATTCCATGGATGACTGAGTGACTTTCAATGTCAATATGTTAGCAAATTTGGAAAACTCATCAGTGGCCACAGAACTGGAAATGGTCCAATCCCAAAGAAGAACAATGCCAAAGAATGATCAAACTGCAGCGCAATTGCCCTCATTTCACATTCTAGCACAATAATGCTCAAACTCTTTCAAGCTGGGCTTCAGCACTATGTGAACTGAGAACTTACAGATGTACAAGCTGATATTTAGAAAAGGCAGGGTAACCAGAGATCAAATTGCCGACCTTTGCTGAATCATAGAGAAACATTGGAGTTCCAGTAAAACATCTACTGCTTTGTTGACTACACTAAAGCCTTTGACTGTGTGGATCACAACAAACTGGAAAATTATTCAAGAGATGGGAATGCCAGACCACCTTGCTTATCTCCTGAGAAACCTGTATGCAGGACAAGAAGCAACATTTAAAACCAGACTTGGGACAACAGATTGGTTAAAAATTGGACAAGGAGTATGAAGACTGTATATTGTCATCCTGCTTGTTTAATTTATATGCAGAGTACATCATGGGAAATGCCAGGCTGGATGACTCACGGGCTGGATCAAGATTGCCTGGAGAAATATCAGTAACCTCAGATATGCAGGTGATGTCATTCTAATAGCAGAAATCAAAGAGGAACTAAAGAGCATCTTGATGAAGTTGAAAGAGGAGAGTGTAAAAGTTGGCTTAAAGTTCAACATTTAAAAAACTATGATCAAAACATCCAGCCCTATAACTTCATGGCAAATAGGTGGGGAAAAATTGGAAATAGTGACAGAGTTTATTTTCTTGTGCTCCAAAATCACTGTGGATGGTGACTACATCCATGTAATTAGAAGACACTTGCTCTTTGGAAGAAAAGCTATGACAGACCTAAAAATATAATTTCTTCTTTGTCAGGTTATATTTTCTCCCGGTCCATAATGTACTGGTTGAAAAGACATCAGAATGCATACCTCACACTTAACAACTGTGGAGTTATGCTCCACTTCTTGTGGGTAGAGCATCTATATAAATGTTGGATTCTTTTATATGAGAGATTTATCTCTTCTCCTGTATTGTTTTATTCAATAATTTATTTATATAAAGATAGACTTGTGGATATACTTTAAGCTTTGTGTTATTGTCCAGTACTACTTTATGTGTTCAAATTATTTTAGCTTGGCCATTGGAAGTCCTTTCAGTTGGCTTTTGGTATTTTCCATCGTTGGTGTGTGTGTTTAAGCATTTCCTTACTTTCTTGTGCTGTAAGATAATCTAGGCTAATCATGTATTCCGTGCTTAATTGTAGAATTAGCCAGGTCTCTAAGGAGCTTTGGTTCCTCTCATTGGAAAATGATGTTAGAAACTGGAATTTGGGTCCAGGTGTGCTTGTGTAATGGTGAATATATGATATTAACCTTTTGTCAAAACACACAGAACTTTTTAGCATTAAATCAGTCAATGTCTGCCAAAAAATCATTTAGGAGTCGAAGAATACCACAGTAAAATCTAACCTAACATTCTGCATTAAAAGAAAAAAAACTAGAAGATGAGGGTTGTGTAATTGTTTGCTTTCCATATGTTCTTTTCAACCCCAAACAACTAGTATCTGCTGGGTTGCTTTTTCTATGAATTACTTTAAATATTTTTCTTTGTTTTGTTTGTTATTTCTCTTTTTCTTTGGAAGTAAAATGAAATAGAATACAACATAGAACATCCGTTTTCTTTGGTTTGTTATCATTAACAATGTTTTCCTGCATTTTTTAAGGAATATACATTCCTATATATTCCCTATACTTAGAGTCATTCAAACAATAGGAAATTTTAGTGTTGATAAAATTATTGACCATAGAAACATTAAAATTATATCTCCTGTAGTAACAACCAGTCCAAGAGTTGTACATTAATTAGGAAATCAATAGACTTGTCAATAAAAAGGCAGCCTTTGATAGGATGATATTGTTGGAAGACCAAGTAGCTGAGAGGCCAGAAGCTAAATAACTCATCAAGTGACCCCGATTTGACTTTAGGCTACACTCAGGTTTCCTCTTCTGGGCTCCACAATCACTGCAGATGGTGACTGCAGCCATGAGATCAGAAGACAGTTGTTTCTTGGCAGGAAAGTGATGACAAACCTAGACAGTATGTTGAAAAGCAGAGATACTACTCTGGCCACAAAGGTCCATATTGTCAAGGCTGTGGTCTTCCCATTAGAGTCATTTACGGTTGTGAGAGCTGGACCGTAAAGAAGGCAGAATGCCAAAAAATTGATGCCTTCAAAATGTGGTGCTGGAGATGACTCCTGAAAGTCTCTTGGACAGCAAGGAGATCAAACCAGTCGATCTTAAGGGAGATCAGCCCTGATAGAACAACACTCTCAAATTATATATGAAGAGTAACAGGTAGGACTGGAACGTCAGATGCTGCATATTAGCCATTCAAGTAACTTGTTTTATAAGGGCGAAGGCTGTGCTGGTAGTGACGGTAGTTTAGTCACTAAATCATGTCCAGCTCTTGGGATCCCAAGGGCTGTAGCCCGCTAGGCTCCTCTGTCCTTGGGATTTTCCATGCAAGAATACTGGAGTGGTTTGCCATTTCCTTCTCCAGGGGATCTTCCCAACCCAGGGATACAACCCAGGTCTACTCCAAGGCAGGCAGATTCTTTACCAATTGAGTAACCTTACTTGTTTAATTTCTAAAACATTTGCTTTATAATTTCTAAAACATTTGCTTTATATTTTCTATCATAACTCTATAAATTATTCCAAGCTGGCAGAATATTTATGAAAAACTTCCCAATTTTATCCTTTCCCATAAATCCTGTTCATTATTATTTGAAACTACTCTTTTTAGCAATATATGTTGGAGAATCTGTGTACTTAATTTAATCCAAATTATTCTAGGAATACAGTTTAATTATGTGAATATTTCAGGCCAATCACAATTCAAAAATAATAAGAAAGATTACCACAACAAAAGTAGCTCAGATTTTCCTTCTGAATTATTTTATTCCAGAGGCAACGTGTCATTTACTTATTTTTAAGGATATAAAGAAGAGCCTTGATTTTTTTCATTTGTTTGCATTGTGTTGTTTGGAACTGTTTTACCTTGTTTAATTTATAAGCCAGTTAAGAATATTTTAATGAATCATAATGGTCCAAATTGTAATAGGACAGTTCTTCAAAATGATGCTTCTTCCATAAGGGAAGTTGTTCTATCAGGATTTACAGAAAGGGAAATAGTGAACAATAACAACAACAAAAATAGTGTCAAAGTTGAGAGAGTCTTCAAATTTCCTAGAAACACCTAAATTGTATAATTGAAAACATTATTGATTTTGTTGTATATACAATGACATATTTTATATACATGATAATATATAGTATAACATGTTACAGTATGTATAGCAAATATGTTATATTATTTTGCTATAATGAATGGTAATGTAAAAAAAAAAAAGTGTTTAAAATTTGAATTTCCAACAAATGTTTAAAAGATTTAGCCAGAAGCTAACTTTTGCTAAAAACCTCCTTCTAAGAATATAGTGTTGCCATTTCTTCTGCCCTCTGTAACACTGTGTAGGTAATTACTAGTTGAGAACAGTACAAACTTAACACTCTTTCTTTCAAGTATCAGTAAATCGTTCCAAACATTGGAATGAAATAATGCTTTTAAATTATTTGTATCCTATTTGTAAAAATAGAACACAATATAGAACAAAAAAAAAAATCAAAATTTATATCATGCCAAACAAAGATTCTAAAGAATTTTGTTGAAGTACAGAAGTAATTCATTTGTTGACAGAAGCCATAACTTATTTTCAACTAAGGAAAAAATTTAAAAGTCATATACCGAGACTTAAATCCCGCAGAGAGGCCAGAGTCATAGTTTTACCTACCTTAAGTAAGAAAACAGAAGAAAATGAAAGATATTAGCAGTGAAACTAGCATTATTATTGTTGTTTAAAGTTGTTATTATTGTATTTTGTTAAAATGAAATTGGTAAGGCAATTATAACTTTATTAAGGAGATCATTTCAAGTGATCGGTACAATTTCTTGTGATTATGTCTCTTTGTTCTCATTCCAAACAAATGTCTCATAGTTTAAATATCACATATTACAGATGATTCAAATTAAAAACGGAAGCACTTTTACCACAGTCAATTCATATTAATTTAAAATACCTCCTATAGCTTTTGGAATGTGCATTTACTTTTCTGTAATATGTAATATGATAAGCATTCTCCTCAAAAACTTTTGATGCCTAAATTCTGTTAGAAATTCCTAAGTGTATTCTGAAAAAAGTTAATGCATAGGAATGCCATTAATATTTACCTTCTAAAAGATTTACTTAAATGCTAAATAGTTACATGTAATTGAAAATAGTGTATTCTTAATTTTTAATACTATAATTTACTTTCTTTTTAAGTTAGACTTTTGAAAGATTTTGATGATCTTTTCCTACTAACAAGGTAATGGAAGAACAGTGATATTAGAACATATTTTTAAACATGAAGATTAAAAGAATCTTTTGTTTTAATAACTATGGCAAAAGTAATATGTGCTATGTGTTTGAAGATAGGTAACTAAATGGAGAAAATATTTCTCAGTAAAGAAGTTCAAGTAGGAATAATGGTGAAATTATTTAAATTAAATTGTAGATGAGTTTTAATTTACCTTAATGGTAGGAAGACATAACTAGGAAGTTAAATCTATAGAGAAAATGTCTGTAAAGCCATATATTAACTATTTGAGCAATATTTTTGGTTTATATTATTGACTATACTGTTTTCTGTGATTAACATAGCTAATCAAAACTGACAATAATTGGATTTTTATAAATATACATTCTGGAAATATTGGTCCATGATTTCAGCCATACACAAAAAATGTCATTAAATCATATAGTGACAGCAAAGTTAAAATAATTTACAATGCTAATTTTCTTTGCCAGATATTTTAACAGTTTAATTATTTTCTTGTTGGATAATCTTTAATTCTAACAATGTATTCCTTCAAGCAATTCTAATTATATGGAATTTGAAGCTGATTTCCTACATTGATTAATATCACAAGCAATCAAATTTAAGTGTTAGACGAGTCTGAGTCTCTGAGTCATTAAACTGTGTATTTTAATACAGACTCATTTAGAAACTAGTGATCAAATTAATGTTTCTGTTTAGAACAACAACAAATTATGCAAACATTGCAATTTCTAATTATTTATTTTAGCTCTTGCTTTAAAGCATTTGATTTTGAAAATTAATTTTTAAAAGATGATTTTATTCAAATTATAAAATGTCTGTTTATCATCTATAGGGTTGTGGAATTTTAGTAGAGAAATGCTGTCTGATTCTGCTAACTATGATGTTTCAGGCTGTATATCTACATTTGATTTATTTCTAACTCTGTGGTATGCATTTGTCTTCCTAGGGCCTCTAAGGTGCTAAGTATTTCTTAATTGTTCATCTTAATTAATATAGTGTAGGAGAACAATCCTGGAGAAAGAAATGGTAACCCACTCCAGTATTCTTGCTTGGAGAATCCCATGGACCAAGAAGCCTGGCAGGCTACAGTCCATGGGGTTGCAAGAGTCAGATACGACTTAGCGACTAAAGAGAGAGAGAATGAAACAATGTGATGTGTTGGGATATCCAAATGGTCCATTCATTTTAGTTCTATAAAATGGTAGAGGACAGAAGAGGTAATATAGCTCTGGAGCAAAACTGAAAATATATGTTGTTTCCTGTTCCATGTAAATATGAACTATTTCTAATTTTTTTTTCCTATAATAATAAATAAGAAGAAAGCACTTACCAAATCAATGTTGCATCTCCATGTCCAAGGTCATAATAATTTATCATAGCAGGACTACATTTCTAGCACTGCATTTGGGGCCTAGAGTCACCCTCCAAGATCCATATATTTTCCGCAGGGGCTAACTGTTAAACTAAATGAATATATGATGGAGACCATTGCGTGAATTTGCACTGTTTGGTCCAGGTTGCATTACTGTCTGTTCACCATCCTGGCAGATTGGTAGTTGCATTGTCTTCATTTTGTCTTCTGCACCATGAAAAACCTTACTGCACAGACCAAGGAATCAATGTGGGGATTAAGCCAAGTGTCAAGTATTCCAATCACAATTGGAATTTAGGTATTGTAAAATGATAGCTAAATAGATTCATGCATCCTAGTAGATCCACAGGAAGCTGAACCTTGCTTAGTATGCCATTAAGAAGGGGAGCTGTAATGATGCTTTAGAAGTCTCTGTGTCTGACAGGTTTCCTTGTTAGATAATTTCCCTTTTCCCTAGATGCTTAAAGGTTAAATGTCAGTTTCCTTTTGCCCTAGGTGATTATAGGTCTCTCTGTGGAAAGACTGGGTATTCATTAATAGTTATGTTGGCTATAGTATTGCTTTATGTTTTTTCTCAAAGACGTAGGCTGCTCTTCAATCTGTAGATTCTGAATCTGAAAACGCAAGACCAGAAACTTGGCAAAGGATTATAACATTTTTATTAGGTTGGCTTCCTTCAGCCACTTAGTCTACCACTCTCTGTTTCCTATGATTGAAGTACCTGGGTAGTACCCTTGTCAACTGGCCATCTTTTTGTTTCTATGAACCATAGAACTGTCTCCATAACTGTCAGTCAAAGTCCTTGGCTACCCCTCTGACCCTGCCATTCATTAGGATAGTGTAACCAGTCATAAGGGTATAGTGCCAGCTCTTGGCACTAAAGCGTTGCTCTCTGTCCTATATTGTCTCCATTGTTTCAGGGTTCTTCTGCTGTATTGCTTCCAGTAAGCTTAGTTCTGTATCAGTCTTTCAAATTTCAGATTGTCTTACAAAGGAGAACTACATAATCTTGTTGAATCAGTGTCTCCACCAATCTATTCCTCATAGCTTTGGTAAATGTGAATCCTCTGGGCCTTCAAACTGGAGCATTATCATTTAGTGAATCCGCTGGTCTTGAATAATATATCCTGTTATTGTCTTCCCTTGTCTGCTACAGCAATTCTAAAGTTTTATCTGCTCTTAGCATTGCTTGTTCATGATTCTAAGAGCTGTCAAATAGTTAATTTGGACAGTCTTCAGGGATTTTAAACTATGTATCTTACGAGAAAGGTCCCAAATCAATAAATTATTGCCTATCCACTATTTTGTTATAGTACACTTTATTAGTGCAAATTCAGTGCAGACTTGGGCAATACTATGGCAAAATTTGCAACAATGCAAGGCCATTAAAGTGATGATTCCATTTGCACTGAAATGGAAACCTTTTTTATCTCCACTTACGATGTGGTCATAATGGAGTGGTCATGAGTGGAGACTGCCTTGCAAGGTGTGCCCTCATACAGAATAGTTCCTTGCAGTTGAGGCAGACTCTAAAGTACCAAGAGCAGGAGTCTGTCTATTGCAAGCTTGGGCAAAAACTCCTTCTTTGAGAGGTGATCTGGGTGGCGTGTCTCATTTTTTACCATACATTGAAGTAAACATATTAAAATATCTAGAAAAATTAGACAACCAAAGACAGCATACTGTTACTTTGGAACCAAGCAGAAGTTGACCTGCACTTTTATTGCGTTGACGAGATGATTTGTCAGTTGGTGAGGATGTTGTTGATTGCTGTATAACAATCAACGTAACTAATACTCAGATTTAATTTTTCAAGGCTAAGTGATTTCCCTAATCATAATGTTTTAATACTTCATCCAGAAACAAAAGCACATAGGTGGGACAGTTGATCAAAGATAAGACAATAACATACTCCATCCACTAAACCACAAAAGTTGGTTTTCTGAACTTGGTTTGTGAGCTAAACAAAAAACACTGCAGGACAGGGGAGTTGGACTGTTTTCTCTATCCATGTCTAGACGATTGTACTTACACATATGAGAAAAATTAATCAGGAAACTAAATATAAATATGCACAAGACACAAGCCTAAACCATTCCTTTTTACATTGAATATAAAATTTCATATTTCCACAATATTAAATGATTACTATATTCTTTTCTAAGTACTTGCTGCCAATTTTTGTATTTATCTCATTGTGGACCAGTGATTGGTTATGCTATGTGAACTTTTAGCTACTTTGATCTAAATTATTTCAATCAGAGATATTCAGGGTTTTTTTTTTTTTTTTTTTTTTTTTTTTTTAATTTTGAAGGTAAAGATGTATTTTTTTTCTGCTTATGTGAATACAGGAGAATGTTACTCCAGTGAACACGAGGGGAGCTATTTTCACATGAAATTGATCTTGCAAAGAGCAGAGTAGAAAGAATAAGGAACTGTAGTGTAGGTGATATCATTGAGTTGCTGGGTTATCAGTTAGTGTAGCCCTACTTTGAAAATTTCAGTGACCCAATATTCAAAATTATTTCATCCTCTTTGACTTAGATTTTTTGTTACTTAAAATGAAACAACTTTACTGACTGAAAAACTATAATAATTTTATAAGTGAGGGAGGTTTTGTTTCAAGTCACATGTGATGTGAAGTTGTAATAGGCAGCACTTTTTTCAAGAGAAGTAAACTAAACTTGACCAGTTAAGAACAAAACCAACACAAACCAAAAGTGGTTTTTGTTGTTGATATAATAAAAAAATAAATAAAACATAAATAATTATTAGCTCACCTAATCACCTGTGGGAGGGGTAAGAGTACAGGATATTATAGCCAGTATAATTCCAATAGAACACTGTTTTATTTTTTCCTGTTTATTTTGCTTTGTGTTTTGGTTTTATTCTACTTTGCTGAATTTTTCAGCCAAGTAGGAGTCGTGAACACTAGTAACTTCTAGGCTCACATTTTTCCATTTCTACCATCAGGGAATATGAACTCTTTCCTTTAGTTTAAATTTGAAAGAACTAGACAAGAATTCTGGCTGACTCCAGTCAGAACAAATACCTACTGATGTGTCCAGAGATGCAGTAGCTACCAATTAGTAGCCTCAACAGTAGCTCTGTAGTTGGAGTTGGGAAAAAAAAAATTCTCACTGAAGAAAGTACTATGAGTAGAAGTTTGAAGGCATTCTAAAAGTGATATTAAAATAGATGTCTTCTAAATTCAGAATTGGTTTTATAATGGGTCTCACTTCAAAGTCTGTACTTTTATTGACAGTGGATAATTAATAAAAGCTCTTTGCAATTGATTAAATTATGGGGCTCATCACCAGAATTAGAATTGTAACTTTAGGATAGATTTGAGTAAATGAGATAAAATAAAAATGAGATATTTCAAGAAAAGCTTATAGTCACCTAATAGAAGTGCATATAGCTTCATTTCATTATTTAAATACTGCAGCACAATGATAACCTACTTATGAAATGATAAAAACTAATGATTTTTTTCAGCAAATCATTCTTTAAATGTTCAACTAGTAATTTTAATAATTTTTAAAAATATACCTTTTACAACTCTTTTTTACATAAATCCTAAAGTAAATTTAGCTTCAGATGGTATTACTTCTTATACAGAGAAAGCTGGAATTATTTCCCCACCAGAGTCTGAGATAATATTGAAAAATATTTTATACTTCCCCAAATTGGAATAAACCTATTATACAGGGAGACATTAGGGGATTTTTTTCTGCCAAACTTGATTTCCTACATCTATATTTTATATAAAACTATTATTGTCAAAATCTAGTTTCAAAATCTAGATGATTCAGAGTCATATAATATACTGAAGCTTGATCTCTACAGGGACATTAAAAATCTTTTCTCTCTGAGTTACTGACATTTCATCTTCACATAACTCTTCTAACTTTCCTTATTTTTCAAGTGATTGTTTTACTGCCATTACTTCTATAACAATGACTGTTACTTCTAACTGGCAGAATTTCAGCTAAAAGATGTTTTCTTCCTAAACTCAAATAAAGAATAAAGTGTGTTATCAATAATGAAAGTTATATATCATCATTATTAGTCTTCAAAAATGTTTTGCTCATTGAGAAATTATAATTGATGTTAGATATTACACCCTTTTGAAAAACAGCCATAACTGGCTAATTTGAAAATGTCATTGCCATCACACAATTTGAATTTTCTAACAGTTTGTTACCTTCTTAATTCTCAATTCATTTAGGTAATGGGAAAGTATTGTATTGTCTTTGAAAGAGCTTCTAAGTTGCTGCATTTAGCAACCTCATGTTGCCAAAATACGGTCCTCAGGAAGGGGTCATGTTATATTTTTAATTTATTTTCATTCCTTCGCCTGTTAAATTAGACACATGTTCAAGTGATTGAGGTAATGACTCAAATACTTTTAAGTTTCAGGGGAGTGGGTGCCATGTCTTCATTTCTCTGTGTATTAGTGCTTTGTATATTACCTGTAAGCACAATGGAAGTTCATAAATACTGAATGGATTGAATTGAGAATATTAGTGTAAAACATTTATTGAAATAAAAGAGTATATATATTCAATATAACAGTTAATTACCTTCATCATGTTAATATTGCCCTGAGCTGTAACCTGGATCAGAAGTGAAACACAGAAAGAGAAAAAAAAGGGAAATAAAAGATTAAGAAGACTCAGTGTAAGCAATGCATGATTATTTTTGCTGTAATTGCTAGGTACTTAACATACAGTGCTTTTCTTTGCAGAATATTTTCCTAGCCATCTTGGCAGGAGATTTTGATATGAAGTATATTTTGGAGGATATTCATGCAACATAAATTTAAGAAGCCTGTAAACCAAGTTAGTTCTGTGGCATATTCATATAGGAGGAACCTCTTGTGGGTCTTCTTTTGCACTTATTTGTGAGACAGGTGGACAAAGGAAAAGTTAAGAATATTATTACAATAGAACTTTTGACTGCAACCTGAATATCTTAGACTGATATATCAAATTTACTGAGACTGTATTAGCAAAATAAAATATATTTTTTAAGTTCTAAAAACACCATAATAATCTGGGTGAAAAGCTTGGGATATGGTTAAAATGCAAGCATGGAGGAAGCAAAATTCATTGTGAAAATGTATACTAGCTGAGTGAAGACTCTAAGCAGCTCTTCTTCCATGACACATTTAAAATCACTCTATCTCCCTAGAGAAGTGGATGAGTAAGCTCCTAAAATTTGCCATAGGTTTGCTCTTATGCATATCAGGTACTCGAATTCTTTCTGCCCAAAGTAGTTGGGATACATGGACTATATTGATTGGATAATCCTATTAAGACTTGGGTCAGGTACTCGGGAAATTACATTAGTGAAAGAAATAACCACACCATAGACTTAAGGCACTCTGTTCATTTAAAAATTCCTTAAGTTCTAGTAGTGATACCTGTAAGACTTGGCTATTATTAGAGTCATATAGTTTAATGTTACCTATTAAACAATATTCCCTGAGTGATTACTGTGTTGAAAGTCCTATAAGTGAGGCAAATAGTAAATATGATGGCACATTTTCTATGTTCTCACATAGTTGATAATTTAAAGATCCTATAAAAATGCTACTAGTGAGTGGTCACAAGCCAAGGAATGCAGACACCACAGTAAGTTAGAAAAAGCAAAGACTAGAATTTCCTCCAGAGTTTGAAGAGAGCCTAGCCCTGCTGACATCTCAATTTCAGATTTCTGGCCTCTACAACAGTAATAGAATAAAATTCTGTTGTGTTAAGTCCTCAAGTTTATGAAAATTGGTTATAGAAAATGTTACAGGTAGGAAAACTAAGGTATCAAAATCAAACACACTCAGGCACAAATCTCACACACAGAAAGTATTTATCAGCACTATAGTGATCATAGAGTCAAAATTAGGACTCGGTGGACAAAATGACCACCATGTTTTCAACTTGTAATTAGCAATTGGGCAGGAAGACGCCAAAAGAAAGGAAGGCAAATCAAGTTCTGATAGTCCTAAAAGTCACAAAACTACTGTTTCCAACAGATGCTAGCAGTAGGTCTTCGCAGGCAGATCTGGGCATAGTGGCAAATTTGGGCTATGATCTATAGGTGAGAAGGGCAAATTTGGCCAGTGATCTACAAATAGAAGGGGAAGAAGTGAAAGCGGTGCCAGATTTTATTCTCTTGGGCTCCACAATCACTGTGGATGGTGATCGCAGCCGTAAAAGACACTGCTCCTTGGAAGAAAAGCTGTGGCAGACCTAGACAGTGTATTAAAAAGCAGAGACGTTACTTTGCCAACAAAGATCCGTCTAGTCAAAGCTGTGGTTTTTCCAGTAGTCATGTATGAATGTGAGAGTTGGACCATAAAGAAGGCTGAACAACAAAGAACTGATGCTTTCGAATTGTCAAGTTGGAAAAGACTTTGGAGAGTCCTTGAATAGCAAGATCAAATCAGTCAGTCCTAAAGGAAATCAACCCTGAATATACATTGGAAGGCCTAATGCTGAAGCTGAGGTTCCAATACTTTGGCCACCTGATATGAAGACCGGCTTACTATAAAAGACCCTGATGCTGGGAAAGATTAAGGACAAAAGGAAAAAGTAGTGGCAGAGGATGAAATGGTTAGGTAGCATTACCAACTCAATGGACATGAATTTGAGCAAACTCTAGGAGACAGTGGAGGACAGAGGAGCCTGGTGTGCTGCAGTCCATGGAATCACAAAGAGTTGGACACACCTTACAGTCCATCTGATGTGCAGAGAACCACTAAAAGATTGCTGTTGTCTGGGCCCTACAAACTTCCAAACTAACCAACCAAATATCCTTTCCAGGACAAAGATTAACAGTGAGAGGAAACCTCTATAAGTACAATGCAGATTGAATAGGAACATTGGAAAGAGATAATCCATGTCAAAAGGGGGAGACAGTCTGCTGAGAGACACTTTGAGAAAACAGAAGAGAGAGACTTAGAGTTTAGAAATTAGAGAAAGCTATCCTGTCCCACTTCCTATTTTAGAACTACTGGGAACCCCTCTTAGTTAAACCTTAGCAACATAATATAACATAAATTGAATGCCATAAAACAATGTTAAAAAATGAACTAAATAAGATTACTATCCAGACAATGATAGGCAGCCATATTAAAAAGCAGAGATATTACTTTGTCAACAAAGGTCCATCTAGTCAAGGCAATGGTTTTTCCAGTAGTCATGTATGGATGTGAGAGTTGAACTGTGAAGAAACCTGAGCGCCAAATAATTGATGCTTTGGAACTGTGGTGTTGGAGAAGACTCTTGAGAGTCCCTTGGGCTGCAAGGAGATCTAACCAGTTCATCCTAAAGGAGATCAGTCCTGGGTGTACGTTGGAAGGACTGATGCTGAAGCTGAAACTCTAATACTTTGGCCACCTGATGTGAAGAGCTGGCTCTTTTGAAAAGACCCTGATGCTGGGAAAGATTGAGGGCAGGAGGAGAAGGGGATGACAGAGGATGAGATGGTTGGATGGCATCACCTACTCAATGGACATGAGTTTGGGTAAACTCTGAGAGTTGGTGATGGACAGGGAGGCCTGGTGTGCTGTGGGTCATGGGATCGCAAAGAGTTGGACACAACTGCACAACTGAACTGAATAAATATATGCCAAAATGGGATGCTCAAAAACAAATGAGAATTTTAATATTTTCAAGTATGGTAAAAATAATGTTAAGTTATAGAAGCTATGAAAAATCAAAAACAGAATCAGATTTAGAAGAATTCATCAGTGAGGTCATTTGGAGAATATAAAACATTTTTAAGATGACCATTAGGAGGTAGAAAATATTTAGGTATAAAATAGCAAAATTATTTCAGAAATAAACACCAAGCTGGAATATGTGTAATAGCAAATAAATACAATGGATGTTTATTTATATCAACAAGAGAAATATAGCATGTTTTAAATGCATCTTAAAAAGAAAATATAGAAATTTACTGAAAACAAGCAAAGATGATTCAGTAATTTAACAGGATACTCCTTACCCTCTGTCCCTAAAGTATTAGTTACCTCTATGGTCTAACAAATTACCTTAAACTAAAAGGCTTAAATTAGCATACCTTTACTATCTCACAGTTTCTCTTTGGCCTCAGCTCATGAATCATGGGTTGATTGCATGTTTCGTCATTTCTCATTCCAAGCAGAGGGAACATCCAGGTGCAGTCCTCTAACTTTTGCCCACTGGGAGAATTTCCCTTCACCATTCCTTCAGAGATGGCCCGTTGAGGGGCCACAGTGCTGCAGTTGCCTACTTTCAGGTGCCCGCATATCATACAGAGCCGTGTATAGACCAGGACTGAGTCTTCTCTTCTCTGCCTATACTCACGAGGCCACACGTGTGGGCTGGGAGAGAGAAGGCAGTGTAGCTACTTTGGAAAAATATTTGGCACTTCCTCCAAATGTTGAACCAGGATTACTGTATGTATGACTCAGCAGTTCCGTTCCTAGGTGTATACCAAGCCCTTGCAAAACCTTTCAGCCGTATGTGGTCAGACACAAATGAAAATACGTATGTGTACACATAAAGCCAATTTCATTTATTTTGACAGTATTTTGACTTAAATAACAGGATTTTGATGTAGTCTCTTAAGTGTTTTAATAGTCTTTATTATACATAAAATAGTCTTTATTCTACATTTTTGTAGAAATCTTAAATTATTAGTTTGAAAATGATACTATTCTTTTATGTTAACTGAATACATAAATTAAGAGTCACTTATGTAACTTGTCTAAATCTAAATACAATCCATGATACTTTAAAATTGCAAGAAGAATTGAAAGTCAATAACCTTTCTTTTAATACTCAGGTGCATTTTTAGGCTCTGGAGTAGAAAAGTTCTTCTACTGTAAAATAGTATTGTAAATCTGTTTTTTTTTTTTTTCTTTTAACTGCATTCTGATCCTCAGTACCAGTCAGTATGTTTTATGACTTTATTTGGATGATCTTCCAGTTTATATCCATGCCAGTACACTTCATAATTACTTTATTTAAAGAGGCTGCATCAGACCCTTGCTACTTAGAGGTGGCCTCTTACCAGCTTCTGGAATTACTGTGTGTTTTAAGCAGATGTCAACACTACAGATTTTTAATTAGTTACAAAATATTTGTATAATTTCTTCTTATTTCCAAGTACCAGAGTCATCCATTGCCAGACCTCCATGTCACCATTCAAATCTGACAGAAAACACCCTAGGGAAGATGGAGCCAAGGCCAAGCATATGTTACCTGTGCAGTCTCTTAGAGTAATGACTTGGCAGTGAAAATGGAGATACACAAAGAAAAGAGAGAAACAGAGGATCTATAAATTAATGCATTCTCACTTCACTCTCAATGAAGACAACTCTAACTGCTCTATGATTCTCAGAGAATGTTTCTCATTTTAAACTCAACAACCTCAGTGGAGAGAATCTTGCTAAATGTTAGCATGTGAGGAGCTGATGTGGTATGAGTAGCTGATGTGGTATAAGTAAAGTTTCACATCACAAAATGGCACAGAAAACTTCCAGAAAAATAGAAATATTTAGAGTCTATGTGAAAAAAACTGAAAGGAACAGTTTAAGATGATTCTCATATTTGAAAGCCAAGAATATTGATTTTAAAATATCTAGGCAAAAATGTTTTATATAATGATAAAGATATGGGTTTTACAGTGAGACAGGCTAGGCTTGCATCACTTGCTATGTAGGAACATAGAGAAGTTCTTTAATGCTTCTGGGTATCATTCATGTATTTCATGCATTTAAAAATGGTAGTGAGCATATACTGAACAAACACAATATTAGCTACTGAAAATAAAAGTCAAATAATATCTTTTTTTCCTTATTGTAACTTAACATTCTTTGAGGGGATATATCACATCCAATTAAAAATCAATCTTTTATTGAATTCACAATAGACTTTGGTAAGTGTTAGCAGAGAAAAGAAACGGAGTGCTAAACTAGAGAACAATGTAGTGCATTATGTAAAAGGATGTTCAGGTAAATCCTGTTGAGAGAGTGGGAAATTGAATAGATCAGACCTGAAGAGTAAAACCTAAGATTGTCTGTAGAATAGAGATTTGCTGTATACACATAAAAACTAATTTCTATAGAGATTTTTAGCATAGTTTCTAACAACAAACAATCGAAATTGAGGAATAGTACATTAATATTTTTGTAATTATTATCATTATTCAAGTCCTATTTGAAAGTTCTATTTGAAAATCAGAAAGTATTTATTGACAATCTCTTGGACTACCTATCTAAATCTGATTTACTGACTTGGTGTTTGGAGCACTCATAATTGTCTGTTTTAAATATAAAGGAAACTCACAAACCCCTTAGTACTTTGTTAGGCTAAGTACATCTTTTAAAATGCATTTATTTACTGTTTAAGAAACTTTCTATGTTTCTAATGCTTTAGGGTCATTCTTTTGAAGACACTCTATTTCTAAAGTATATCGAGGTCTTCTTCAGTTCTTGGCACTCACAAGATTATAATCCATTTCTTAGAATTATTTGCTCTCTTTGTTCATTCATTGTAAACATTTTTGTTGGTTTTCTCATCTTTTATTACTTTTTACCCTAATTGGTATATATAAGGTATTTTGTTTATTGTATTATTGAAGTTCAGCTGACTTACAATGTTGTTTTAATTTATGATGTGTAGCAAAATGATTCAAGTATGTATATGTGTGTATGTATATATATACCTTCTTTTTCACTCTGGTCTTTCACCTTCATCAAGACACTCATTACTTCCTCTTTGCTTCATGGAAGATAGATGGGGGAAAAATGGAAACAGTGGCAGATTTTATTTTCTTCAGTTCAGTCACTCAGTCGTGTCCGACTTTGCGACCCCATGGACTGCAGCACGCCAGGCTTCCCTGTCCACCACCAACTCCTGGAGCTTGCTCAAACTCATTGAGTTGGTGATGCCATTCAACTATCTCATCCTCTGTTGTCCTTTTCTCCTCCTTAATTTTCTTGGGCTCCACAATTGGTGCAGACAGTGATGGCAGTCATGAAATTAAAAGATGCCTGCCCCTTCAAAGAAAGGCTATGACAAACCTAGACAGTTTATTAAAAAGCAGAGACATCACTTTGCATACAGTGGTCTGTAAAGTCAAAGCTATGGTTTTTCTAGTAGTCATGTATGGATGTGAGAGTTGAACCATAAAGAAGGCTGATCAAAAGAACGGATACTTTTGAACTGTGGTGCTGGAGAAGACTCTTGAGAGTCCCTTGGACACCAGGGAGATCAAACCAGTCAACTGTAAAGGAAATCAACCCTGAATATTCATTGGAAGGACTAATGCTGAAGGTGAAGCTCCACATCGTCTACTTGATGTGAAGAGAGGACTCATTGGAAAAGATCTTGGTGCTGGGAAAGATAGAGGGTAGGAGGAGAAGTGGGCAGCAGAGGATAAGACGGTTGGATGGCACCAGCGACTCAATGGACATGAGTTTGAGCAAGCTCCAGGAGATAGTGAAGGACAGAGAAACCCGGTGTGCTTTTAGTCCGTGGGTCGCAAAGAGTCAGACACAACTCAGCAACTGAGCAATAACAATAACAACAACAAGAATGTTCTTTTTCAGATACCTTTCTTTTATAGTTTACTACAAGATATTGAATATGGTTTTCTGTGCTATACAGTAGAATCTTATTTTATATATGCTAGTTTGTATTTGGGTTTCCCTGGTGGCTCAGTGGTAAAGAAGCTCCCTGCCAGTGCAGGAAACCCATATTCTATCCCTAGTGTAGGAAGATCCCCTGGAGAAGGAAATGGTAACCCACTCCAGTATTCTTGCCTGGAATATCCCCATGGACACAAGAGCCTATTGGGCTACAAACCACCAGGATGCAGTCAGGAATGACTTAGCAACTGAACAACAACAGTTTGTATTGCTAATTTGAAACTCCAAATTTACTCCTTCTTGCCCCATTTCTGTTTTGGTAGCCTTAAGTTTGTTTCCTATGCCTGTTAGACTGTTTCTTGTCTATTAAATAACTTCATTTGTATTATTTTTTAGATTCTGCATATAAGTGATAGGATACTTGGCCTTCTCTGTCTGACTTACTTTACTTTAGTATGATAATCTCTAGATCCATTCATGTTGCTGGAAATAGCAATATTTCAGTCTTTTTTATGGATGATTAATATTCCATTGTGTGTGTATATATATACACACACACACACTCATCACATCGTCTTTGTCCATATATCTGTCAATGAACATTTTGTTTCCTTCCTTGTCTTGGCTATTATAAATGGTATTGTTTTGAGCATATGGGTGCATATATCTTTTTGAGTTAGAGTTTTCTCCAGATATATGCACAGGAGTGGGATTGCTAGATCATATGGCAATGCTATGTTTAGTTTTTTAAAGACATAGGACATGTTTTGGATCAGAGATGGAGCTCTTATTAAATACTTCAGTTTGTATAATGAGTGTGATGGTCTCTTTTACCCTTATTCTTACTCCTCTTGGCAACACAATGAGAGATTGGTCAGTTTTCCAAGGAGAGTGGCTAGGTATTCCAGAGTAAGAGAAGAATTAACAACTTTTCTTTTTTTTATAGAAGCGTAGGGACCAACATCCTCTTTTGAAAGTATTTCTTCCTTATTCCAATACTTGTCTGTGTAAATAAAATATCTTCAGGACGGAGGAAGCCCTAAGGGATTGAATTTTACATTATAGTGATGTCTTTCTTGAATGTAAATAGCTAGAAAAACAATGCTCCAATCTTTTTGGTACCTTCGGAGCTAATCTAGGTGCCTATCCCAAAAAGTAACTGTTTCGCCATAAGAGAGAGAGAAGTTTTTAAGTAAATGACTACAGATATAATGTTATGGTATGTTTAAACATTTCTAGGAGAAATGAAGCAAACATTCTGTAAATTTATAGCATATGTTTCTTTGTCTCTCAAGGCTAGAGTTCTATGAAAGTATGCTGAGAAACTTACTGAAATTTTATTTCTCCCAAAATTTGTGTAGAAGAAGCTAAGAACATACGTAGAATATTTCCTGTAATGCAGAAAGGGAAAGAAAGACAACATGATCACATCAGATCTGTTTTATCACACTGAGTAAAATGTGTTCTTATTTCTTGATGTTTTACAGTGTATCCCGTACCTTTATATTTACAACTTTATTGTCTTTCTATTTGTATTGTGTGAAATCGTCCTAAGATAAAAAAAAGAGTCTACTTGATCTCCTGAAGAAAATTAGGTTTCTAAGCCTTGTTTTCATAGATTTTAAAATGCAAATTTATTAAGAAAACATTATTCAAGTGGAGTTTGACTTTTAGTTATGGGGTCAGAGATTCTGAAATTTGCCTTTCTAAAAGTAATTATTACTTTTTTAATACCAATGGTAGGCAGTATTGTACTATATTTTCTTTTAGTTGACGTGTATGTTTAATAATCTAATCCAAGTCATATTTTCAGATTGGTAAATTTGTCCCCAAGTATGTGGGAGCAAAGAAATCTACTCTTGAAGGGGCATCTGGCTCCTGGTCTGCAACACATGGTTTCAACTTTCCCTTCACCCACAGCCAACATATGCATCAATATGGGGAGAGATGCACTTCCATTTAGGCCCCTTTTGTGATTCAGTATACTCCAGGGAGTCGGTTGCTGTAAACAAAAGATAAAAGGTCCTTAAATACATTTTGATAAAAACAATTTTCCATAATAGTCAAATTGTGTTATTAAAAAACTACCATCCACCTTTGCATATATGCATATATTTTAAGGAGAGCATTTTATATATACATATGGCCACAGAATATGAATATATAGCTGATATATAGATCAACATCATATTTGTTTATTAAGCATCGTGTGTATTGTGTGAGGGTGTGCACGCTCAGTCATATTTTGAGACCCCATGGACTGTAACCTGCCAGGCTCCCCTGTCCATGGAATTTTTCAGGCAAGAATATGGTATTGCATTGCCATTTCTTCCTCCAGGGGATCTTCCCCACCCAGGGATCGAACGCCTATCTCTTGCCTCTCCTGCATTGGCAGGCAGGTTCTTTACCAGCTGAGACACTGGTGAAACCCATTAATCATCATATATGTGACAAAAAGAAACATATGTCTAATATATATACCTGTGAATGTACATGCATGTATATGTATATGCATGTGTTTTAATTGCAGATTTCTAATTTAAAATTTATTTGCTATATAGTAAACTTTATTATTTTTAATTGACTGTCTTAAAACGAAAAAAAATCACTTTTTTATTCACTTTAAAGAATAAGAAGAAAAACAGTGACAAACTTCAGTTGAGTTCAGTCGCTCAGTCATGTCCGACTCTCAGACACGACATAGCTGCTAAATAGCAATAAAACTGTTAGAAGACAGAATACAAATTCTGATTCAGAAAACAATACCAAGAATTAACCAGGATCTCCTGGAGAAGGGAAAGGTTGCCACTCCAGTATTCTGGCCTGGAGAATTCCATGGACTGTTTAGCCCATGGGGTCACAAAGAATCAGATACAATTGAGCAACTTGCACTTTCAGGCCAACAAAAGAAAAAGGAAAAAAGAACTACTTACTAGAGTAAGAGTTCAATCTAAAGATTTATGGTCGTGCTTACTGTGAGACTATATTCATATCCATGACCTCCATCACCATTTAGAATTTGATGATGTTAAAATTTGTTTTTAATCCTTAAAATTATTTTTAGTTTTACTGAAGTAATATATATATATTTAAATTGTCATTCCTGTATGTCAAACTAATCAGAAGAATTTAATAGTGACTTTTTAAGATATAATTTAAAATCAATATCACAAAAAAAGACAAGTAGAATTAAAAGTAGTTAAGGATATGAAAGATTTTGTAAGTAACATGACAAAGCTTTATTGAAAGATACTAAAATTATCCTTAATAAACAGAATGTCCATGGTCATGCTATAAAAGTATAATATTTTTAAACCTTTAGTTTTCCCCAAATTAATACATAAATTCAAAGATTTAAAGACCTAAGTTTTGGCAGAAAATTGATATGCTATATCTAAAAACCATGTGAGAAATATGTGAGAACATATAAAAGATCAAGAATAATTTATTAATATTGAAATAAAATTAAAATGTGGAAATAATTGTCACTAATACATATTAATTTATATTTTAAAATTATAATTCTATAAAAGATCAGTGATACTTGCAAGCTAGGCCAAAATAATAGAATAAAAAGAAGAGAAACTGTTCACAAATTTATGGAGGCCTGCTATATGGAAAGAAACATTGTAGATTGATGTGGAAAGAATGGGCTGAGAATGGTGCTAGGAAATTAGTTTATTTTTATTCATATATAGAAATCCACCTCAGGTAAATATACTACATGATGGCAAAATTTTAAATAGCTGTAATAAGTAGGCATCAGTGTGTATTTTTAAGACCTCAAAATAATCAAGGGTTTTATAAATAATATACTACAAAGAAACAAAGCAAAAACCATTAAGAAAAATATTGATATTTTTAATACATTAAATTTTGATATTTTTTACATTAGGAGGTAACAAACTTTTAGAAGAGTAGTAAATTTACAAATTGAGAAAATGTATTGTGACTCATAAACATTAAAGGGTTATTACAATATATTAATACATATTTTGAAAGATATAAAATAGTAATGACATGTAAAGCCATTTAATAGTAAAAAAAAAAAAAAGGCAAATTTATCTAAATATGTAAGTTCTAGGAAAGGAAATACCACTAATATGAAGGTTTCTGGATTAAAGGAATGTTCAAACAAACATTATCTGTTTCTTTTCCAAATTTTTCATGGGATATCAGCCAGCTCCAGCCCTCTGGCTGGTATTCAGGTGATCACTCACATTAATGGCTTCAAAACATTAAATTAGTTACTGCGATCTTGCTAATTACCTAGTTGACACTATATCTACTCGGTGTTGCATACATAATAGTGGCTTTGTCTGCCTCTAGGTAAAGCCAGTCCTACCTGGTTTAACTTGTGTGGGCAATTTTCTTTTTCCTTTCAATTGGCTCCATGAAGGTCAGGACTCTTGACTTGTAAAATTGCAGTTGAAGAATGGTAACAATCTCCTCCCCAATATACGCATGCTCACACACATCCACACACACATCACAATTGAATAGGCAGGTTAGAAACAAAAAATACTGCATATTTAGTTAGTAAAATGTCAAAAAATGCTTTCTTATAAGATGAACAATGTTTCAATTTAGTATTTGAATATTTCCTTAGTCTTGATTGATTCATTTTATCTTATATAAGGTAAACTGAATTATATGTTATTCTTCTGATATCAAACTAATATTCTACACAAGGATCAATTTCAAACTATTCCAAAGACCAAGCATACCTAGTGAAATGGACACAACAATAGAAGTCTCAATTGACATTCAGTTTGATGGTTGACATAATCTGTTGTTCAGTTTCAGTCTGTATTAGTTTCCTTTATTCTTTGTTCCTAACACAGCTAATTACATCTCTCTCACAGAACTGGTCATATTGCCCTGTAATTAATAGTCTGGACTTTGAGGCAGTTGAAACTGGAAACAACCTTTTTATCTCCAGCACCTAACCTCATGCATAGCGCAGAAGAAGAGCTCAAAAATGCTTTGGAGAAAGATTAATGGCAATAAGACCTATTTCTAAGTTTGTTTTAGATGTGTCTTTTTATATGCATTAATAAGTAAAAATAATTTAGTAAAAAATATTGCTAAATTTGAGCATCATCTCAGCAAGAGGTAGATTATACAAACATATATATGTTGGGAAACATTTATCCATGTCATTTATGTAAATCTTGTATCTGTGTTGTTCCAGCTGTATCTTTCCAAGCATATTTGTATAACATTCAGCCTTGAAAGATACAGATTTTGTGTTCCTGTATGGATGTGTGAGTTGGACTATAAAGAAAGCTGAGTGCTGAAGAATTGATGCTTTTGAACTGTGGTGTTGGAGAAGACTCTTGAGAGTCCTTTGGACTGCAAGAAGATCCAACCAGTCCATCCTAAAGGAGATTAGTCCTGGGTGTTCATTGGAAGGACTGATGTTGAAGCTGAAACTCCAATACTTTGGCCACCTGATGTGAAGAGCTGACTCTTTGGAAAAGACCTTCATGCTGGGAGGGATTGAGGGCAGGAGGAGAACGGGATGACAGAGGATGAGATGGTTGGATGGCATCACTGACTCGATGAACATGGGTTTGGGTAGACTCCGGGAGTTGGTGATGGACAGGGAGGCCTGGCATGCTGCGATTCATGGGGTTGCAAAGAGTCGGACACGACTGAGCGACTGAACTGAACTAGGGCAGAAGGCAGCTTTGTTTCCTTACCAATATAATACAGAAAGTATCTTCCTAGGGCAAAATTTGCTCAAGTTTGCCAGTAGCATCCATATAAAATAGGGGTTTCTTAAGCTGTGACAGATATTTATTTCATGTGCAACATCTGTCTGGACCTGCCTCCTCATCACCGTCATAGGACTTGAAGGGATTGAGTAACCAATGCGACTTGAAACTCATGCTGTCTGCTATACTGTGAATAATAGAGTCCTTTCATTGTGACTCATGAGTTTCATGTTTTCTGCCAGATCCATGAAACTGTTAGCTGGGCAAGTTGGGTAAAATCTTAGCTCTTTCATAGCTCTTACAATAGGCATTACATTCATCTAGTTAATTCTTTCTATAGTCCAGTTCTACTAATGAGGATATGCCAGAATCATTTATACAATTTCCAGTCATTTTCTTTTCTTTCTTTCTTTTTTTTTTTTTCAAATTTAATCAAGTGTTCAAAAATATGGAACGCTTCACGAATTTGCGTGTCATCCTTGCGCAGGGGCCATGCTAATCTTCTCTGTATCGTTCCAATTTTAGTATATGTGCTGCCGAAGCGAGCACCATTTTCTTTTCTTTACTTTGAAATTTGTTTTCATTGGAAGCACATATTTTAATCACAAAATTTTTCACAATCATCAAAATAAAATGACAGTAAACATAGCTTATTAAAGCAATAATTCTGACATTAGAGTGTTTATACAAATTAGATCAAATCAACATTAAGAAATGAAGCTATTTGGAAGTTCCTCCATTGGAACTACTTTTAGAGGTGAAAGAATTTTTAAGTATGTCAGATTTATGGTAAATATTCAGGTTTTTAAGTAATATTTTATTTTTAGAAACTACCAATACATATTAAGAGCCAAATCTAGTAATAAAGGTCAAAAATCTGAATAATAGCATTTAAAAATATATGACTGTGTAGATACATTGGCAATAATTTTTTTTCTTGTTGACTGATAAAATGATTTTTCATATGCATGGACTCTTACAGCTGTATCAAATGACATTTAGAAAAAAGTGGAAAGTCTTACTCAGGATGAGATTAGAGTCATTCATTTGTCACGCTCTTAACACCTTGTTCTTTTGAGCAGAGAGAGATGCTATCAAAGAGCAGTAGTCTAGTGATGCCCTGTGCTTTCAGAGTGTTTAATGGAAAAGAGCGTCTGTTTCCTCTGGACAAGTTGTAACATATATACAAGACGCATCTTCAGCTGAGATCCTGCCAAGGCAGTTACTTGGAGAAGGGAGTTGAAGTTAGTTTTGAAAAGCTGACAATATAGCATTGAATGCCTAGAGGGTCAAAAAGCATAGTGATTGAATATTTTTATAAATTATACTTCATTAAAGTTATTATTGAATATTGGCTATGTGAAACACGAGTTCTATCCCTGGGTCAGAAGATCCCCTGGAGTAGGAAGTGGCAACCCACTCCAGTATTCTTACTGGGAAAATTCCGTGCACAGAGGAGCCTGGTGGGCTACACTCCATGGGATCACAAAGAGTCGGGTACAACTGAGCACGCATGGATATTCTCTGTGCTGCAAAATCTATCCTTGTAGCTTATTTATTTTATACATGGTAGTTTGTATCTCTTTATTCCCTACCTGTATCATGCCTCTCCTAGTTGGTAACCAGGAATTTGTTCTCTTTCATTTCTTACTTGGTTTCTTTGAGTCCTCTTTCTTTTCTTTTTGATGAGCCTGGCTAGAAGTCTGTTGATTTTATCTTTTAAAAAATATCAGCTGTCACTTTTATTGATATTTTCTATTTTTAAAAACTCTATTTTATTTATTCTCTCTCTTTATCATTTCCTACCTTCTGCTGACTTTGTTTTTATTTGTTCTTTTTTCTTCTAGTTTTTTTAGGTGGTAGGTTTGGTTGTTTACTTGAGAATTTTCTTGTTTCTGGAGGAAAGCCATATCACTATGAACTTCCCTTCTTAGAATTGCTTTTGCTGCATCCCATAGATGTTTTGTGTTTTCATTGTCATTTGCATTGAGGTATTTTTTAATTTCCTCTTTGATTTAATCTTTTGACCCATTGGCTTTTTAGTAGCATATTATTTAATCTCTATGTGATTGCACTCCTCCCTTTTTTTCTTTCCAGAAGAAAGATTATTTGTAACAGAGCAAGTGTACCTCAGAAAAAGTAGTGCATATAAAGGTTAAAGAAGTTACCAACCAGACAGAAATGTTTATGATACTGAAAAGTAGTACTATACTGCTTATGTGGAAATACACTAGTTTATGGACAGAATACTAATTTTGAATAAAGCAGAGGCCCACCTTTGTAATTTAGAAACCATGGAGTATCAGCAAACTTTCTTAGAGTTGGAGAGAAGACATAAGTGGGATATAAAAGGGAACCAAGTTTTGGAGGGACTTTTTCAGGTGTGTATTATTATTCCCACAATTGTTGGGCTGAATTAAATCAGTGAAAAAATTTATTCCATCTTGATATAAAATATATCTTTTTGGAAGTTGTTGTTATATAACACATAAAGAACCAGAAATCAGGAAACTCTTCTTTTTTCTGATAACCCAGACATTAAATCTCAGTTTTAGAAGATAGTTTTTAAATGTATTTATAAACATTAAAAACATTAATAGAAATTCTGCAGAAAATGCCTAAGGATATCTTAGCTTGCTGCTTGCTATGTGGAAGCTTAAAATATCTTTTTGGTTAGAAAAATTGGAGTATGGCAGCTCTGCTGTTAATCACGAGTAACAGGAAGGGTGATAATCATGGGTAATAAGGTCCTAGGAAATAGAGCAGCAGCCCATCCCGATAGAAATATACATAGCAAAGTTCTGATTAATATATAGAAATAAGTTGTTATGATTTTAATTAGCAACTTCCTGATAACCAGTGAATATGAATATGTTTTTATAAGATTATTGGCTTTTTAAATATTACCTCCTCTGAAATATCTAGTATGGGTATGACTAAACGTATTTAAAGGAAGATAGATACATACAAACCAACAATGTGATTTTAAAAAATGGGAGGAGTACATAGGTAAATAGGAGATTGTTACATGTAGGAAATAGATTCTTGGATTTATTCTGCTTTTTGTTTGGCAGTGTTTTTATATATATTTATAAAGAAATATGTCCAAGTTTAAAAAAATAGAACAGTTCTCATGAAACAAACAATATGCATTATTTAACTTTGCACATCAGATCTGAAATTATTATTAGCCAAATAAACAAATATGTCACATAAATATTTATTTCATATCAAATCATTGTTACTGTTATCTGAAGGACAATTATATTTTTAACTGCATTTATTTATTTTAAATCCTATAAATTTTATTTATTATCAATTGATACAATGGCAAAAATTGGTGATTATTAATAAAATTCTCATAGGAAATTGATATTTTTATAAGATCTGAGTAGAATATAAACAGTTTTATTCTAATACATTTTAAAAGTTCTAATACCTGGTTTCTTCCAAGAGAAACTTTATATTTAAACAGATTGAAAGTTGTAGATCTGCTCGTATAAATGCAAACTAGATGTGCTATACAGGAAAGGCCATTTCTTCAATCTAAATCTCTTTAAACATCTGATCTGATATTGGGAAAATTCCATCAGAAAAGTCAAAACAAACTTTTCGATAAAGGCCAAGGAGTATCCAAAAGAAAATGGGAAAAATAAATAATTATAGGCATGATATGCATTAGTTACTTTTATCAAGACAGTCTTCCGTATACACAGAGTTTATTATGGGTATTATTAAAAATTTGTAACCCAACATATCTTTCCCCATAACATAAAGACTGCTCTATGCTTATAGGAAAGAATCTAAAAGTGTTGCTATTTTCAAAATGTATGTACATAAAAAATAAGACTAATTCTCACCACTTTCAATGAAAAAAGAGTCTTTGAAAAGGAATAATTTTCATAAAGACTGCTACATGTTATTTGAGACACTAAAAGGGGGGAGGTGTGTTATATTTATCTTTTAAGCTTGCAGTTCTTCATGCAAACAAAATTGTTTTCTAGCAGTTCTAATTCTCTACACAAGACTTTGCCAACCATCATCATTTAATAGATGGAGGAAAGTGAAGATTGTTTACCAACCACATATCTTGGGGTCAGCCTTGTTATTTATTAATTTTTGTGGTGCCTAAAAATATTCTAACTCAGAACTCTGAATAGACCATTTTACTCTTCAGTTTGATTATTGATGATCTCTTTTAGATTCGAATGCCAGTTGAAGAAAGTGGGGAAAACCATTAGACCATTCAGGTGTGACCTAAATCAAATCCCTTATGATTATACAGGGAAAATGAGAAATAGGGACTCAGACTAGATAATAATAAGGGACTAGGTCTGATAGAGTGTCTGATGAACTATGGACGGACGTTCCTGACATTGTCCGTAAGACAAGGATCAAGACCATCCGCAAGAAAAAGCAATGCAAAAAACCAAAATGGCTGTCTGAGGAGGCCTTACAAATAGCTGTGTAAAGAAGAGAAGGAAAAGCAAAGGGGAAAAGGAAAGATATACCCATTTGAATGTAGATTCCAAAGATGAGCAAGGAGAGATGAGCAAGGAGAAGGCCTTCCTCAGCAATCAATGCAAAGAAGTAGAGGAAAACAATAGAATGGGAAAGACTAGAGATCTCTTCAAGGAAATTAGAGATACCAGGGGAACATTTCAGGCAAAGATGGGCTCAGTAAAGGACAGAAATGGTATGGACCTAACAGAAGCAGAAGAGATTAAAGAGGTGGCAAGAATACACAGAAGAACTGTACTAAAAAGATCTTCAGGACCCAGATCACTCACCTAGAGCCAGCCATCCTGGAATGTGAAGTCAAACAAAGCTAGTGGAGGTGATGGAATTCCAGTTGAGCTATTTCAAATCCTAAAAGATGATGCTGTGAAAGTGCTGCACTCAATATGCCAGCAAATTTGGAAAACTCAGCAGTGGTCACAGGACTGGAAAAGGTCAGTTTTCATTTCAATCCCAAAGAATGGCAATGCCAAAGAATGCTCAAACTACCGCACAATTGCACTCATTTCACATGCTAGTAAAGTAATGCTCAAAGTTCTCCAAGCCAGGCTTCAGCAATATGTGAACCGTGAGGTTCCATGTGTTCAAGCTGGATTTAGAAAAGGCAGAGGAACCAGGGATCAAATTGCCAACATCCGCTGGCTCATTGAAAAAGCAAGAGAGTTCCAGAAAAACATCTATTTCTGCTTTATTGACTTTGCCAAAGCCTCTGTTTGGATCACAGTAAACTCGGGAAAATTCTGAAAGAGATGGGAATACCAGACCTCCTGACCTGCCCCTTGAGAAACCTGTATGCAGGTCAGGAAGCAACCATCAGAACTGGACATGGAGCAACAGACTGATTCCAAATAAGAAAAGGAATACATCAAGGCTGGATATTGTCAGCTTGCTTTTAAACTTATATGCAGAGTACATCATGAGAAATGCTGCGCTCGAAGAAGCACAAGCTGGAATCAAGATTGCTGGGAGAAATATCAATAACCTCACATATGCAGATGATACCACCCTTATGGCAGAAAGTGAAGAAGAACTAAAGA
The DNA here is from genome assembly GCF_019320065.1 of Cervus canadensis. Lineage (NCBI taxonomy): Eukaryota > Metazoa > Chordata > Mammalia > Artiodactyla > Cervidae > Cervus > Cervus canadensis. The sequence goes on along the minus strand of NC_057387.1, from coordinate 37,023,454 downwards.
GCCTCTTGATGAAATTAAAAGACGAGAGTGAGAAAGTTGGCCTAAAGCTCAGCATTGAGAAAACTAAGATCATGGCATCCGGTCCCATCACTTCATTGCAAATAGATGGGGAAATAGTGGAAACAGTGGCTGACTTTACTTCTTTGGGCCCAAAATCTCTTCAGATGGTGACTGCATCCGTGAAATTAAAAGACACTTGCTCCTTGGAAGGAAAGTTATGACCAACCTAGATAGCATATTAAAAAGCAAAGAAATTACTTTGTCAACAAAGGTCTGTCTAGTCAAGGCTATGGTTTTTCCAGTAGTCATGTGTGGATGTGAGAGTTGGACTATAAAGAAAGCTGAGCACAGAAGAATTGATGCTTTGGAACTGTGGTGTTGGAGAAGACTCTTGAGAGTCCCTTGGACTGCAAGGAGATCCGACCAGTCCATCCTAAAGGAGATCAGTCCTGGTCCTGGTTGTTCATTGGAAGGACTGATGTTGAAGCTGAAACTGCAATACTTTGGCCACCTGATGTGAAGAGCTGACTCATTTGAAAAGACCCTGATGCTGGGAAAGATTGAGGGCAGGAGGAGAGGGGGATGACAGAGGATGAGATGGTTGGATGGCATCATTGACTCAATGGACATGGATTTGTGTAGACTGTGGGAGTTGGTGGTGGACAGGGAGGCCTGGCATGCTGCGGTTCATAAGGTTGCAAAGAGTCAGACACGACCGAGCGACTGAACTGAACTGAACCATCTCTGACATGACACCTATTACGTATAATATATCCTTAGCCACTTCATCACCTCTGAACTCCTCTGAAATTAAGTTACTGAATTGTTTACTATACATTGGATGCTTGTATTAGGCTTCCCACAGTTAACATGTCCCAACCCTAAGTTCTGCACATTCCCTCAAAACCTCTTACAGACTTTCTCAGTTTTACTAAATACAAAGTCATTTATTTTTATTCCAAGTTGGGACTGAGATGCTATCTTCCAGTTTCTCTCCACTTTACTTGCAATATCCTAGGGTATTCTGTGGATTCTAGTTGAAATACCTATGTGGAATTTGGTTAGTTTTCAAAATCTCCTTTGATACTTTGCCCAAGTCACCGTAACTTCTCTGATAAATTACTTCAGTACTGTAATCAGTTCCCCTTTTGACCTTGCTCTATTAATTTCTCCTATCCAATAGCAACCAAAGAGAGCTGTTGCGGGTAAATACAGATAATGTCACATCAGGGTTCCAAACTCTGTAGTCTTTGTGACTTTGAGTAAATCGAGTTGTTTTCTCCAATTATCTTTCTGTGATTGTTATGTACTACTCTATTTATTATCAAAAGATCTCAGCTTCTTCCCTGTTCTGCATACACATCGGACATTTTCCTTATTACAGTACATTTGACCAAGGCTTACTACCCCACCATGCCTGTGTACTGAAGTTCTAACTGAGATGGTAAGATGTCAAGTCTGTGTGTATGTGTGCTCAGTTGCTAAGTCATGTCAGACTCTTTGTGAACCCGTTGACTGTAGTCTGCCAGGGTCCTCTGTGCATGGGATTTCCCAGGCAAGAATATTGGAGTGGGTTTCCATTTCCTCTTCCAAGGAATCCTCCCAATCCAGGGATTGAATCCTTATCTCCTGCATCAGCAGGCAAATTCTTTACCACTGTGCTACCTGGGAAACCCAAGATGTCAAGTCTACCATGTACCATTGGTCATGTACTCCATTAATGTTTATTTATTTATACATACATATATACACACCCACACACACATATGTGTATATGAAGTCACTGAAGTGACTTAGCATGTGTGTGTGTGTGCATGCGTGTGCACACACTTTTGCTTAGTCACTCAGTCGTGTCTGGCTCTTTATGACCTATTGGACTGTAGCCCTCCAGGCTGTGTCCTGGAATTTTTCAGGCAAGAATACTGGAGTGGGTTGCCATTTCCTCCTCCTGTATATATGTATATATGTGTGTGTACCCTAATAGCTAATTTACCTGTAGCCTATCGCCCCTTTTAAGTGTCTTATACTTGATTTATACATATGACTTTTTAAAACTTAAAGTTAATTCTTAGAAGGAAAAAATTCTTTTAGGAATTCTCCACTTCGCCCAGAATTCTATTTACAGCTTATGATAAAAAAAAGTTTTCCTGTGAATTTGCTCATGTAATTAATATTACCAAGATAGGAAATGGAACAATTATCAGCTCCTTTCCTCATGTAAGAAAGCTAAAGCTAAGCCACATTATAAGTCATAAATGCAGTACATGTGGTAAAAAGCAAACACGACTCCCAAATTTGTCTCCATTGTTTCGCTGATTCTCTGTTACAATTTGGGCCAGTCTGATAGCACTGCCTTAATGTTTCCTAAGCTACCTGCCCTCTGTCTAAAATTCAATCTGAGTTTTTCATTAACTTTTGGGGAAGTTCATGTGTTTTCCTATGAATTGTTTAGTCTTTTACTGTTCTTAGAGTCCTCTGTGCATGGGATTTGTTTTGTTTATATGCTATAGAAAGCATTTTAAGATCTTTTAAAAGATTCAAAAATATTTTTGTTTGAAAAAATGTTTTCTTATTGACTTTATGTTTTGCCATAAGTTAAACACTGTTTTTATATGATCACGTATAATTTCTTTTCCTTTTTACTCAGAAAGAATTTTAGAATTATAGAGTTGCAAATTCTGCTAGTATTCTAGTATGGAAGGTTCCTGTGTAACCACCCCAGCTTCTCCATCTAACACCATCTTACAAAACCATGGATCTTCATAAAAATAAACAGTCCCACATTGATACAGTACTGCTAGCTGAAGTACAGACTTTATCTTAATTTGACAATTTTCTAAAAACACCTAATTTTTTTCTTTTTTTAGTGTTATGTGTAGCTATAGGATTTTTCACATGTGTAGATTTTTATAACCACCGTCACCACCATCAGGATATAGAACTATTGTATGACACACTCATGAATCAGAAACTCCCTTATGCTGCTTCTTTATAGTCACACCTTTTCTCATACTTGAACACTCGACAGTCACCGAAACATTTTACAGATACAGTCTCATAATCTTGAGATTTTTCTATAAGTAGAATCACAGTATGTAATGTATTGAGATTGCCTTTTTAAAAAATTCAGCATAATGCCCTCAAAACCTATGCAGTTTGGTTGATCATAGATCAATAGTTTGGTATATTATATTGGTACATAGTACCCTATTTTGTGATATATCATAGTTTTCTCATTTATTGATCCATTTATAGACATATGTTTTTAATTTTGAGTTATTACATAAATTTTTATTTCTTTAGTATAAATGCCTGGGAGTGTTTTTATCGCATTATATGGTAGCTCTATGTATAACATTATAAGAAGCTGTCAACTTGTTTTTCAGATTAGCTACATCATTTTACATACTCACCAGTCATATATGAGAGATTCATTGACCCTGAATCCTTGTCAGTATCTTATATTTAAACATTTAATTTTTTTCTTAAATTAACTTCACCTCTTTGCAGAATGTTTGAAGGGGAGGATATATTCAAGTTAGTACTTTGCATAGGATGAGATGATTGGATGGCATCACCAACGCAATGGACATGAGTTTGAGTAGACTCTGGGAGTTGGTGATGGATAGGGAAGCCTGGTGTGCTGCAGTTCATGGGGTTGCAGAGCTGGCCACGACTGAGCGACTGAACTGACCTGAACTGTTCCTGACCCAGGGATCAAACCCATGTCTCCTGCATTAGCAAATGGATTCTTTACTGCTGAGCCATCAGGGAAGCCTTGTTTACACATTTAACACATTTAATTTCTAGTCTGTGTTAGGTAGTCCTTCCTGATCCCTTGATTGTACACTTTTACATATTTGTTATTTAAATTATTTCACATTTGAATTTATAACTCATGACTGTTTGTTATATATGGTATGAGATGTGGGTTCTCATATTTATTATTTCCCATATAGATATCAAACATTCCACTGTCAGTAATCTAATTTGAATTTTTTTCATGTCATGCAATTAATTGGAATTCATCATTTCTTCTTTTTCCAGTGGGTTCTCTGTTCTGTTCCAGTGATCCATTTACAACCTTCTTTTAATATCAGTGTATTTTAAAAAGAATAGTGTAGCTTATTTTATGTTTTAATAGCTAATAAAACAAGACCATTTATCAAATAAAACTCACAATAAACTTATTTTCTTGACTTTTTCTGAATTTGTCTTATTCAGTTGAAACAATATTCTTAAATATTAGGTAAAATATTATTAAATTTATATATAACATTTGAACAGTTTATATTTAATCATATTAAGCCTTTCACCTAATGTGTCAAATACTTTTCCAAGTGAATCAATTTAGTTATATATTTTTCTGTTTTTTTTTAGCTTTTTTAATGTAAACATTTACTTAAATTTATTCATAAGAATATTAGTGAGTGAAAGTTGCTCAGTTGTATCCAGCTTTTTGCGACCTCTTGGACTATACAGTTCATGGCATTCTCCAGGCCAGAATACTGGAGTGTGTAGCCTTTCCCTTCTCCAGAGGATCTTCCCAACCCAGGGGTTGAACCCAGGTCTCCCTTGTTGCCGGTGGATTCTTTACCAGCTGAGCCACAAGGGAAGCCCAAGACTACTGGAGTGGATAGCCTATCCCTTCTCCAGTGGATCTTCCTGACCAGGAATCAAACTGGGGTCTCTTGCATTGTGGGTGGATTCTTTACCAACTGAGCTATGAGGGAAGCTCACTTAAGACTATTAAGCAGTAATACTCATGTAATAATTTCCCAATTTATTTATGGGCATGTATAACATACTATTAATATTTATACTTTTGAAGTGGCTTAGTTGCTCAAATTTAATTTTTGTAGAAATGACTCATTGGAAAAGACCCTGATACTGGGAAAGATTGAGGACAGGAGAAGAAGGGGGCAGAGATTGAGATGTTTGGATGGCGTCATCAACTCAATGGACATGAGTTTGAACAAACTCCAGAAGATAGTGAAGGACAGGAAGCCCTGGGGTGCTGTAGTCCCTGGGGTTGCCAACAGCCGGACGTGACTTGGCCACTGAACTACAACACAGCAGCAACAACATGGTGGCTCAGCAGTAGAGAATCTCCCCGAGATTCAGGAGGTACAGGTTTGACCCCTGAGTCTGGGAGATCCCCTGGAGAAGGACATGGCCAACCACTCCAGTATTCTTGCTTGAGAAATCCCATGGACAGAGGACCCAGGAGGGCTACCGTCTGTGGAGTCACAAAAGAGTCATACATGATTTAGCAATAAACAACGACAACATTATATTGTATAATGTACACTGTGTGTGTGTGTGTGTATTTATATACAGGGCTTCCCAGGAGGGGCAGTGGTAAAGAATCAGCCTGCCAGCGCAGGAAACACAGGAGTTGTGGATTCAATCCTGGGTCAGGAATATTCCCTGGAGTAGGAAATGGCAACCCATTCCAGTATTCTTGCCTGGAAAATTCCATGGACAGAGCAGCCTGCTGGGCTACAGTCTTGGGGTCCAAAGAGTCAGACATGAGTGAGTGACTGATCACTCATGCATACACATGTATATACATACACACACATATTCTATACATTTATGTATATATGTCCACATATAAAAACATAGCAAATCTTTATCCATTTGTCTGTGGATGATTATTTAGATTGTTTCCTACCTTGGCTGTTGTAAATAATGCTGCTATGAACATTGGGATGTGTGTAAATTTTTGAATTTTTGTATCTACTTTCTTTGGATATGTACCTAGAAGTGGAATTAATGGATCGTATGGTAATTCTCTTTTAATTATTTGAGAAGTCTCCATAGTGGCAACACCAATTTATGTTCCCACCAGCAGTGTACTACGGCTCCATTTTCTACACATCCTGGCCAATATTTGCTATTTGTTTTCCTTTTGATGATAGCCATTCTGGCAGGTGTCAGATGATATCTTATTGTAGTTTTGGTATCTGTTTCCCTGATAGTTAATTATGTTGAGCATCTTTTTATGTGCTTATTGGTCTTCAATATGTCTTCTTTCGAAAATGACTATTCATGCACCTACCTACTTTTAATTGGGTTTTTTTTTTTTTAATATTGAATTGAATAAGCTCTCTATATATTTTGGGTATTTGGCACTTAATGGGTCATATCATTTGCATATTTTCCCCCATTCAGTTGGTTGTCTTTTTGTTTGGTTAATGGTTCAGTGTGCAAATGTTTTTGCATTTAATATGATCACATTTCTTATATGATTGTTTTTGTTTCCCTTGCCTGATTGCTTTTGTTTCCCTTGCTGAGACCTACGTCAAAAGTATAGTGCCTATATTTTCTTCCAGGAGTTTGACGGCTTCAAGTCTTATATTTAGGTCTTTGATGTATTTTATGTTTATCTTGTATTTGGTGTACAGTTCAGTTCAGTCACTCAGTCATGTCCGACTCTTTGCGACCCCATGAATTGCAGCACGTCAGGCCTCCCTGTCCATCACCAACTCCCGGAGTTTACTCAGACTCATGCTCATCGAGTTGGTGATGCCATCCAGCCATCTCATCCTCTGTCGTCCCCTTCTCCTTCTTCCCCCAATCCCTCCCAGCATCAGGGTCTTTTCCAATGAGTCAACTCTTCGCATGAGGTGGCCAAAGTACTGGAGTTTCAGTTTCAGCATCAGTCCTTCCAGTGAACACCCAGGACTGATCTCCTTTAGGATGGACTGGCTGGATCTCCTTGCAGTCCAAGGGACTCTCAAGAGTCTTCTCCAACACCACAGTTCAAAAGCATCAATATTTCGGCACTCAGTTTTCCTCACAGTCCAACTCTCACATCCACACATGACCACTGGAAAAACCATAGCCTTGACCAGACGGACCTTTGTTGGCAAAGTAATGTCTCTGCTTTTTAATATGCTATCTAGGTTGGTCATAACTTTCCTTCCAAGGAGTAAGCGTCTTTTAATTTGGTGTTAGAGAATGTTTTAATGTTGTTCTTTGACATGTAGTTATGTTTGATGTCATATTTTACATCTTCATATCTATCTCTTAACTGTTTATTGTAGTTATAGTTGATTTAGTCATTTTTCTATTTTCAGTCTTCATGCCAATTATTTAAGTAGTTGATCCACAACCTTTACCTTCACCAGTGAGATTTTTCCTTTCCTATAATTTTCTGCTTTTTGTTGTGGCCTTTACTTTCTCACTTTGGGCTTCCCTTGTATCTCAGCTGATAAATAATCCTCCTGCAATGCAGGAGACCTGGGTTCAATCCCTGGGTTGGGAAGATACCCTGGAGAAGGGAAAGGCTACCCACTCCAGTGTTCTTGGAGAATTCAATGGAATGTATAGGCCAAGGGGTCGCAAAGAGTTGGACACAGCTGAGCGACTTTTACTTCACTTTACTTTCTCACTTAAAACCCTTTAACACATCTTGTGTGGTTGGCTTAATATTGATGAACTCCTTTAATCTTTGCTTGTCTGAGAAGCTTTTTCTCTCTCCGTCTCTTGCTGGGTTGGGTGTACTGTATTGTAGGGTTTTTCCTCTTTGAGTGTTGTAAATATATCATTCCTCTCTCTTTTGGCCTGAAATGTTTGTGCTGAAAAATATCTGATAGGCTTAGGAGAATTCCCTTTGCTGTGACCCCACCCCTGCTTTTTTTTTTTTCCTTGTTGCCTTTAAAATTCTCCTTATCTTTTGGAAGTGATTAGGCTTTGCAGTTGCATGTAGGATGTCAGACAGTGTTGCAGCTCACTAAGGTTGACATCACTCCAGTATGATTCTTTGTGCTGCTCACTCAGTTACTCAGTCATGTCTGACACTTTGCAACCCCATGGACTGTAGATTCTTGCCAGGCACCTCTGTCCATGGAATTTTTTAGGCAAGAATACTGGAATGGGTTGCCATTTCTCCCTCCAAGGGATCTTCCTGACCCAGGGATTGAACCTGAGTCTCTGGAGTCTGCTGCATTGGCAAGCAGATTCTTTATCACTGTACCACCTGGAAAGCTCATCTGAGGGCTATCCTGATGACTCAAGACTATAAAGAGTCTGCCTGCAATGCAGGAGAACCAAGTTTGATCCCTGGGTTTGGAACACCCCTTGGAGAAGGGAATGGCTACCCACCCCAGTATTCTTGGAGAATTCCATGGACAGAGGAGACTGGTTGGCTTAAAGTCCATAGGGTCCCAAACATTTGGACATGACCAAGCAACTAACTGTTTCTTTACATTTTTTCTTTGTCTTTTGCCATTTTGATTTTGGTATGTGTTAGTATGGCTTTGGGTACATCTTATTGAGGACTCTGTGTGATTCCTGTATCTGAATATGTTTCCTTCTTCAGATTTGGGATGTTTTCAGCTATAATTTCATCAAATACATTTTCTACCCTTTTCCCTCTCTGTGCTCCTTGTGAGACCCCTGTAATATAATGTTAACATGTTTAACGTTACCCCAGAGGTCCCTGAAATTATCCTTTTTTAATTGTTTTTCTTTTGGTCTTCTGATTGGGTGATTTCCATTATTCTGTCTTCCAAATCATTTATATGTAATTCTCTGTCACCTAATTGCCTGTTAATTCCTCTAGCATATTTTTCATTTCAGTAATTCTCTTCTTCACTTCTGTTGTTGTTGTTGTTTTTTTTAATAGATTCTGGTTCTTTGTTAAAATTTTCATTGTGTTCATCTATGCTTTGATCTCTTTATCGGGTAAATTATTTACCTCTGTTTTATTAGGGTATTTCTAAACACTTTTTTTCCTTGTACTTTCATTTGAAACATATGCATGTCTTTTCATTTGTTTTATCTGTCTCTGTGAAATTAGATAAAATAATCTCAAAGGTGTATACCTGTATGCGAAAATTTGTCTCTGCAGTTTGTATGTGTACACTGGCTTTGGTGAGAGCTGGATCTGAAATGAGCATGGGTCTGTCTTCACCGAGGTGTGCTTGCAGCCTTGATAGGAGGTAGGGATGGAATTGAAGGGGATAGAGGAAGAGCCAAATCAAACCTCGCCTTCTCCTATGCTCAGTGAGTGTCGCTTCTCTATATAAGGCAGATTAAGTGCCCAAGGGGCTAGAGCAAGAACCCTGAGAGTTGGGCTTCTCTTGGGTGTTTTGGCAGTTTCTGCTTTGATTTGGGGGCATGGCCAGGGCCTGAGGGCTTGTGGCTCTCTTTGTTGCTGTTTTCGCTTTTTTCCTTGTCTGCGTGCCTTGACTAGAGGCTGGTTGGGTCTAGAAGGGTTGATGCCACACTTGTGAGCTGACTTCAGTCCACCCAAACGTGTGCAGGAAAATGTGCTCCTGTGATGATCACCCCTTCCCTGGAGCTAGTTTCACTCCCTCCTCTGTGCACCGAAGCCTGTGCTTGCAGTGGTTGTTAGTCCTGATTTGGGCTCCAAGCCAACTCCATTCCCTCCAAGTATGCACATTTTTATTGGCAGTTGCAGGCTCCACCTTACTGAAGAATAGTGTCAGTACAGGAGGAACCAGAACTGGAGCCTGGAGGACATCCTGGGGCAGTTTTGGCAGAGTCCCAGGCAGTTCTCACTAGCCGTTTCCTTGTAGTGAGTGAGAACCCCGAGTCTGTCTGACACTCTTCTTGAGTGAAGCCTCAGTGTGTTACAGCTCTTCAGTACGGAATACAGTTTTTTAAACCAGCTTAAGAGGGCTTGTCTTCCCAGTATGTGGTGTCCCAGGGTTGGAGTGCTTAATATGTGGCTGAAACCCTTTGCTTCTCAGGGAGGATCCTCAAGCCTATAATATCTCCCCTTCTCTTCTGTGTGCCCCTCTAGGGGTTTGAGTTCCAACCAGATCACTTCTCTCTTCCTACAGGACTCTGTGTGGATCATTCTTTACAGTTTTGATCACAGAGGCTCCTTCTTTGTAGTCCCTAAGCTGGTTTCAGCAAGAGTGGCTCTGGGTAGTTGTAATTTTGATGTGTTCATGAAGGAAGTTGAACCCAGTGTTCTCCTACTCTACCATCTCCATCTCTCCTTAATTACAGTAATTATGTGTTTTTTATCTGCAAATGTGCATTTTTGTGATGTATTTCTTTTTTAACCTTTGTATATTTATTTGAATTTGCGTAGTTTTTTAAAGAACTTAAATCTCTAATAAACTATGTTCTCATTTTACTTATTTTTAATACTTTTTATTTTTTGGACAATTTTTGATTTAAAGAAATATTGTGACTTAGTACAAGAGATTCCACATAACCTGCATCCATTTTTCCCTGTTATTAACACCCTATACTAATACATTACGTTTGTTACAATTACTGGACCAAGACTCACACATTATCATTAACTAAAGTCCATACTTTATTCAGATTCTATTAGCTTTTACCTAATGTTCTTATTTTTGCCTGGATCCCATACAGAATATCATATTATGTTTGGTTATATGTTTGCCTAAGTGCCTTATGATTCTGATAGTTTTTCACTTTCTCTGTTTTTGATAATCTTTTTAATTTGATGAGTAATTGTTAGATATTTCATATAATATCTCTCAATTGAGATTTTTATGATTTTTTTTTATGATTATACTGAGATTAAAGATTTTGGGGAGGGATACCAGAGAGGTTAAAAGGCCATACTCATCATCTTAAATCAAGGATACACATATCACTATGAATGCTAATTTTTATCAACTGGCTGAGGTAACGTAAATGTAAAGTTACATTTTTTTCAAGTTACTCCTTTTTTTCTTGCCTTTTTGTATATATACTGCACTTTTTGAAAATAAATATATAGAGCTCACAATTAAAGGATAGGGGTTATGTTCTATACTTCCTTGAGGGTAGAATATAGAGATACATTGTTTGAAATTTTTTGGTATGGAAAATTTGCCTAATCTCTTACCTATTGAATACATTTATTTGGTCTGGTTTATATTCTAATACTGTTTCATTATATTTCTCAAATTGTCACTAGCCCCTCGCAGTTATTAAATTCAGCCAGACAAACATCTTTTGGTTTCAGGGTCTGGGAATAGTTCTTTACAACTCGGAGCAAAGCCCTCTGGGCTATGGGCTTCATCCTCTGTGACTGATGATCCAACTCTCAGTGTCAGCCTCCTTTTTTTGTGAAAGCTAGCATGTTTGTAGAAGTGAGTATACGTATCGATGTTTGTTTTTTTTTTTTTTTTTTCTTTTTTGCTTCAAGTTTAGATTATCTGGTAGAATTTTTTCACTTTTCACTCTTTCCCTTTAATCCAAGCTCATGATGTTTCTGCTAGTATGATATTTTCATGAACCTTGCAGGTCTTCTTTGTAACTCCATGAAACATGAATCTTCTCCACTGACCTTTTCTGGGTATTCCTATCTCCATCCTTGGATTCTTCAGAGATAACTGAGAGGATTTATACATGCCTAATCTCTTCAAAGAACCTTCTGTGTGATTGAATACTCTAATGTTTTAATCTTTCTGCAACACTAGCAAAGGTTTGTCCAGAAACACTCTTAGCACATTGGCCTGAAAGTGCCTCTCCTAATTATACCATTTTTTGCAATCAGGATAGACTGAGAATTTTCCCAGGGATCAAATTCTGACTCTTTTTTTTTAATTTATTTAAAAATTCTTCCTTCAAATTCATTCTTCTTTCTTATGTTTTGTTACAGGCAGTAAAAAGAATCTAGGCCTTCCTTCAGAACTTTGGAAATCTCAGTTAAATAGTACAGTTTAGTTTTTACAAGTTAGATATTCAGGACACAACTTCAGCTGAGCTTTCTGCCACTACATAACAGATTACCTTCCTTCCAGTTTCCAGTAACATATTTTCATGTCAGCCCTCCCTGGGAGTATCTTCTTCATAAATATTTCTAGTAACAGTTTGTTAAGGACACTTTAGGTATTTTCTGGGATCATATGTTTTACCTACCATGTTCCTCACATCCTTCTCAGCCTCCATTAGCAAAATCTTTAACATCTATGTTACTAATAATAGTCTGTTGAAGGCACTCTGGGCTTTGTCAGTCATACTTCCCAGATGCCCTTCATCCTCTCCTGATTATAAAATTCTAAATAAACTTTCAAGCCCACATCTTTCCACATTAAGCAGCCCCATCTTGGTACTAAAACTCTGGTTTAGTTTACTACTGGTGTGGAAAACTACTGCATACTTGGTGGCTTAACACTCTTCAAATTTGTTATCTTGAATTAGTGATCAGAATACTGAAATGAAAATCACTTGGCAAAGTGATATCAGCATGACAGCATTTCATTCTGGAGGTTCTAAGGGAGCATTTGTTTTAATACTTTTTGCAGATTTTGGAGACACTTGTATTCCTGGATGCACGGCACCTTGCTGTCTTCAGATACAACAATGGCTAATCCAGTCTTTATTATATCACATCCCTCTGACACAGACTTTGACTCATCCATCTCTCCAACATTTTTAGGGCCTCTGTAATTTAGTTGGGTCAACTTGAATAATCCAGGAAAATTTCCCTATTTTATTATTTGTTGATTAAAATCCTGAATTCCATTTGCAATTATAATTCCTTCTTGCTACATAACCTGGCATACTGATAGATTCCAGTGATTAGGACGTAAAAATATTTGAAAGACTATTATTCTTCTTATCACATATTGTTAACTGTGTTCTTTTACATTTCAAATTTCAAATGTTCATTGGTGATATATAGAAAAATAATTGAGTTTTATATATCAACATTGTATTCTACAAATTTGTTATACTTGCTTATTAGTTATAAGAGGTTTTTTGTTTGATTCTTTGGGATATTCTGCATGAATGATTATGTCATCTACAAAGACAACTTAATTTTTTTCTTCTAATCTGTAGTTTTTATTTCCTTTTCATGCCTTATTACACTGCCTAGAACTTCAGATACAATGCTGAATAGGAATTTTGAGACAGGAAATCTTTACCTTGTTCCTGATATTGGTGGGGGTGGGGAGAATCCAGTTTCTTACATCAAATATGATGTAGGTACAGGTTGTTACGTGAGGCAGTTCCCCAGTATCTTTAGTTTGCTGTTAGTTTTAGTCATAAATGATGTTTGATTTTGTTACATGCTTTTTCTGTATCACTTTATATGATTGTATGATTTTCTGTCTTTTCTGTAGATGTGAAGGATTAAAGTAATTGATTTTAAAATTTTGAGCCAATCTTGCTTAGCTTGAAAGATCCCACTGAATATACTACATAGCTCTTTTTATCCTTTTTAAAATTTAACTTACTAATTTCTTATTGAGGGCATATATACCTATTTTCACAAGAAATATTGTTTAGTTTTGCTTTACTACACATTCTTTTTTTGTATTTTTAGTACTGGAGTAATGCTAATAGGATATTAAAATAATTCTGACTTACAGAATGAATAAAAATTATGGGTGGAACTTCACCCATAATCATTTGAGCCAGTTCTTGTAATGAATGTTTTCTTATCTATATTTATATCCTATTGATTTGTTTTTCTGGAGAACCCTAATAATATACAGGATATACCTAGGTGTGGATTTGTTAATATTTGTCTTATATTTTATTATCTTAGCTTCCTGGACATGTGACTTTGTGTTATCATTGATCTTTCAAAAGTTTTGGCCATTATCACTTCAAACATATTTCTACTTTAGTCTCTTTTATTCTCCTTCTTGCATTCCAGTTTTTCATATGTTATGCCTTTTGAAGTTACTCCACAGTCCATGGATGGTCTGATGACCTCTTTTTATTTTTTTCTCTTTGTTTTTTCAGTTTGGGGAGTTTCTGTTGACCAATATTCATCCTCAATGATATTTTCCTCTCGTGGGTTCAGTCTATTAATGAGCCTAACAAAGACATAGTTCATTTCTGTTTTTGGTTTTAGATTTTTAGCATTTTCTTTTGGCTTTTTTTTTTGAGTTTCCATCTCTCTGCTTATGCTACTAACTCATTCTTGCCTATTGTCTATGTTTTCTATTACAATCCTTAATATATTTACCATAGTTACTATATATTCCTTTTCTGATAATTCTAAAACCTTTGTCATATATGAGTCTGTTCCAGATTCTTTCTTTGTCTTATTCAAGGCAGTGTTATTTTTTGCTTTTAACATTTTTAATTGAAAGGCAAACATGATTATTAGTTAATATATAGAAACTGAGATAATCAGACCTTTACTGTGAGGCTTTATTCTGACATGGCTAAGATTGTGCTGTTTCATATTTTCTATAGCTGTAGATGCTAAGGGTTTCAAATTAGTCTGATGTCTAGTGTTTTATCTCCCCTGAATCTTCGGACTTCCTTAAGACCTCCTCTCAGTGTATGTGTGTTTGCATCTTAAATACTTTTTCAATCAATCCAATATTATTTTAATTGAGTTTTATTTGGCTTGTGGTAATATGTGGTAAAGGGTGGGCTTTCTTCAGCTCTCTAAATTTCTGACTGTCAGTGAGCCAGTGTTCCTGGGCTGTAATATCCACAAGTATTGCCTAACTCCAACCCCTCTTCTTACACTAAATATAAGAGCTAGAGAAACTGAGGTTGGACAATGTCCCTTACCTCATGTCAAATAAACCTTTCTTGTAGATAATAATTCTGGGTGTATTTCACAATGATTATGTTTTCTCTCCTTGTGCCAGAGCTTGCAGAGAATCTTTCTTAGCTGTTGAATTTTTGGTAAATCTGGTTATATAGACATAGATATTTACCTGACAAACATACATACACATATATCACTGACAGTTGAAGAGCAGATTGACGTGGCTGAGGCTCACACCTTTAAGTCATCCCACACTCAGCTTCCAGCAGCTTCCAGACAGTACCCTTTGTGTTCCTACCGGCTTACTGCTCTAGCACCTTCTACTCCAGGTAAGGAGATCTTGACTATACCTTTATTTGCCTGTGTCTTCAGATTTGAGGGCAGTGGTTTACCTGCAAGCTCAGTTTTATGATGAGTCCAAGGAAAGTCTGTAACTTTTGTTTGTTCCGCTGTTTATTTGCTGTTAATAATGGACTAACAACATCCAAACTCATTATGTGTTAGGGACACTAATTTATTAATATTAGTGTTTTATTCTAATGCCACCCTGTTAACAGAATTCTTTGGGATTAAGTTAATATTTAAACTTAGGAATTTCAACTAGCACCAGTTTTATCTAGGTTTTAAAAAAGGTAAAGGTTAAGAAATAACAGCATTTGTTGTATCAGAATAAATGCTGTATCATGATTCCCAAGAAACAACTTTTGCCCTCTAGTTTCTTCTTGATCACAAGGTGATCTGAATGTGAGTTACTACCTCCACTCAGGGAAATCTTTAACTTAGGGAGTTCTTTAAGCATATGTACCTAGCCAAACAGTTCCCTCAGATACACGTAACTTTCTGTCATGGGATTCACTCAGCTCTCTCAGAAGTGTTAATAGCCTTCATCCTCTGAAACACCTTTATCTCATCAATATAAGATATCCTTTACTCAATAATGAATTTGGAATAGAGTTTCAAATATATTTTCATGTGCCATGTATCTGGTAAAGGTAAATCCCCAAAATACTTTAGAATTAATATTGAAATGGGCTTTGACTAAGTATCAAATCTGAAGACATTTCTGAGGCTAGGAAATTTCCTTCCATATTAGTTTATATTCCATACTTTTTCTTCTGAGAATGTTATTGACTTCATTGAAGGTACAAGGCAGTGGAGTAGCATCTACTGAGCTGAAAATGCTTCAATCCAAGAATCTAACTTTAGTCAAAGTTTTAAATCTATTAATATTTTTACTTTTTAAACTAAGATATTACTTGCTTTCGATTTTTGGTCAGTAATTAGGGAATCTACTATAAATATATTGTACTTTATCTACTGTAGTCATAAATACTAAAACCCAAATTTTCAGTTACTAAAGTTACTTTGTGTTCTTAACTTCCCTCTCTTTTGCTTTTTTTAAAAGTTGGTTTTCATGTCTTGTCTCCTATTTGTTTTCTTTAATTGGAAACAGGTTTTTATCTTCTATCTGTCTGAAAGTCTGTCACTTTTGAGTGGCTTGATTTTTTATTTTTTTCCAGTTCTTTGTATTTCATTGTATTATTCCAGTTTCCTAACAATTGCTGAGAGAGGAAATGTTCTACTTTTCCTCAGAATCTAGAACAAAGAATGCAAGCAGTCAGTCCCCTGCTGAGAAACTGTAAGAAGTCTTCCTAATTTAAGATACTTTTGTATTACCCACCTTACAAAGCAGGAAAGAGCACAACTGTTCTGCCCTGTCACAGGAGGTGATAGTTAATTGGACTTGGAAAATTTGTGGACGGTTCACAGAACTTATTATTGGTTTAGATGTTGTGGTTCTTTAGTCACTAAGTCATGTCTGACTCTTTTGTGACCCTATGGACTGTAGCCCACCAGTCTCCTCTGACCATGGGATTTCTCAGACAAGAATACTGGAGTGGATTGCCATTTCTTTCTCCAGGGGATCTTCCCAACCCAGGGACTGAACCTGTGTCTCCTGCATTGGCAGGGAAGTTCTTTACCATTGAGCCACCAGGACTATAAATAGTGGAATTAATGATGATTTAACTGATGGCGGTTCTCTCTTAGAGCGGCAACCAACTAACTTGCATAACTTTCCATTACCAAGCCAAATTGGGTATGCTTGCCCTCATTCAATAAAGCCAAGCTACTGACCCTGGGTTGTGGTATAGGAAAGTGCCGTGTTTATTGTAGGCACCATATAAGGAATCTAGACACCTCATGCTCTACAAAACCCAAACTTTTACATGAGTTTCAAGGAAGCATTTTTAAAGGCAAGGTGAGAGAAGGGAGTCAGAGGATATGTGGTCAGCTCATGTACAGTTTTCTCAGTGGTTGGTGGTGAGGTAATAGGGTGGCGTTACAGGATTTAACATTATAGTCTTCAGACTCTAGCCAGTCTACAACAACAACTGAAGTCGCTCAGTCATGTCTGACTCTTTGCGACCCTGTGGACTGTAGCCCACCAGGCTCCTCTGTCTGTGGGATTCTCCAGGCAAGGATACTGGAGTGGGTTGCCATTTCCTTCTCCAGGGGGTCTTCCTGACCCAGGGATCGAACCCAGGTCTCCCTCATTGCAGGCAGACGCTTTAACCCCTGAGCCACCAGGGAAGCCCCTAGCCAGTCTAGGGGCCACATATTCATGGTCATTATGTTAAGTTAACTTCGTCCATTTGGTGGGGGCTTTAGTATCTGTAACACAACCCAGAAGTGTACAGCGGATACTATCTATGTACTTCAGTGAGGAACTAAAGATTCTGTGACTGACACATAGCTGACTTACTGTTTAAATTGTTACTAGGTCTCATGGCCCAATCACTACTTTTGTCACTATGTGTTTATATCCTTTCAGTTTTTAATTCTTGAGCCAGGCTTTTGTGACTTGGGGAAGACCTAGAAGACTACAACTTTTCTATAAATAAGAGGCAGGCAGAAGATATGGGCAAAGGGTGTCTTTCAAAGGAAAAACCCCATAGGGTCCTGCTTGGTTACATTTCCAATTTCATCTTCATAGTGTATTATATCAAACATTTTAATTATATCAGTATTCTGCTTTTACATTATTTTACTTGTGAAAATGTTTTCCCACAGATGAGCCATGTAGAATGGCATTTCATTTCATGGAAAATATTTTTTCTCCCCTGGAATAATAAATTTCTCAGTTTTGTTCATGTTTTAATGTATTAAACACATTCTATAGGTAATAAAACTCTTTATCATATGGTAAAATTCCTCAAATAACATTTGTTGTTGTTGTTTAGTTGCTAAGTTGTATCTGACTCTTTTGCAACCTATGAATTGTAGCTCACCAGACTCCTCTGACCATGGGATTTCCCAGGCAAAAATATTGGAATAGGTTGCATTTCCTTCTCTAGGGGAACTTCTTCACTCAGGGATTGAACCCATCTCTCTTGCATTGGCAGGGAGATTCTTTACCAATGAGTCACCAAGGAAGCCCTCAAGTAACATACTAATTCCATTTTTCTCTCCCCAACATCGTTTAGTATACCATTGTCAACTTTTCAGTCTGGACGAAGTGCTTTCTAAGTCTACACTATATGATTTTAAATGGTTGGGAAATTTTTTCTTTCATTTGTAGATGTCTTTCTTCTCCTTCTTGGGTTGGATCTATTTTTCAAAAAAACCATGTCTTCCTAAATTTTTTATATTTTGAGTCACTTAGTTGTCTTGAGTCACTTAGTTGTTCCCTATTTTGTTGAAAAAAATATTTTGTGGTTGTGTGAGTAAAAATGTGCAAGAAGTAATTTTTTGTGATCTTTGAGATCTTGTGGAATGAAAATGTATTTTAATTACATATCTGATCTTTTTAGTTTTTTCCTCTTAGTTATTTCTAATTGTTTTAGCCTAAACTTCATTTGCTTGGAGTATTTATGAATTACACATTAGTATGCTGTTTAGTAGCTTAGCTGGTGAATCTGGCTGCAATGCAGGAGACCCCAGTTTGATTCTTGGGTCAGGAAGTTCTCCTGGAGAAATGATCAGTTAGCTACTCCAGTATTCTTTGGCTTCCCTGGTGGCTGAGATGGTAAAAGAATCCACCTGCAATGAGGGAGACCTGGGTTCGATCCCTGGGTTGGGAACATCCCCTGGAGGAGGGCATGGCAACCCACTTTAGTATTCTTACCTGGAGAATCCCGATGGACAGAGAAGCCTGGTGGGCTACAGTCCATGGGGTGGCAAAGAGTCGGACACGACTAAGTGACTAAGCTCGTCCTACATCCTAAGCTATTTCGAAGCTCTCTGGACATTGATGATTCTGACTATATTAAAGAACTAAACAGACATTTCTCCAAAGAAGACATACAGATGACTAACAAACACATGAAAAGATGATCAACATCACTCATTATCAGAGAAATGCAAATCAAAACCACAATGAGGTACCGTCTCACACCAGTCAGAATGACTGCTATCAAAAAGTCTACAAACAATGCTGGAGAGGGTGCAGAGAAAAAGGAATCCTCTTACATTGTTGGTGGGAATGCAAACTAGTACAGCCATTATGGAGAACAATGTGGAGATTCCTTAAAAACTGGAAATAAAACTGCCATATGACCCAGCAATCCCACTGCTGGGTGTACACACTGAGGAAACCAGAATTGAAAGAGACACGTGTACCCCAGTGTTCATCACAGCACTGTTTATAATAGCCTGCACATGGAAGCAACCTAGATGGCATCAACAGACAATGGATAAGAAAGCTGGGGTACATGTACACAATGGAATACTACTCAGCTATTAAAAAGAATGCATTTGAATCAGTTCTAATGAGGTGGATGAAACTCGAGCCTATTATACATAGTGAAGTAAGTCAGAAAGAAAAACACCAATACTGTATATTAACGCATATATATGGAATTTATAAAGATGGTAATGATGACCCTATATGCAAGACAGAGAAAGAAACACAGATGTAAAGAACAGACTTTTGGACTCTGTGGGAGAAGGCGAGGGTGGGATGATGTGAGAGCATAGCATTGAAACATGTATATTATCGTATGTGAAATAGATGGCCAGTCAGGTTTGATGCATGAGACAGGGTGCTCAGGGCTTGTGCACTGGAATGAACCTGAGGCATGAGATGGGAAGGGAGGTGGGAGGGAGGTTCAGGATGGGGAGCACATGTACACCCATGGCTGATTCATGTGAATGTATGGCAAAAACCACCACAATATTGTAAAGTAATTAGCCTCCCAATTAAATAAATAAATAAAAATAAATTTTTAAAAGATTAAATAAATAAAATGATAGGTCAGGAAATTATGTCTTTCAGTTGGATAATCCACTTAACTTCAGATACAGATTTTCTTTTCTCTTGACTAAATTAGTTTCCTGAGAAAGGAATTATCACTATTCTGTCTTGGTGAGTATCAACTTTGATTTTATTATTCTGAGAGAAATTCAGAAGAGAAAACTTTGAGGTGTCAAAATCCACTGTGAAAAATTTCACCTAACCTATGTATTTTTAATAGGTCACCTCATCATTCTCACCCGAGCCTAGTGTTCACATACAGTATTTTTATTTGTGAGTGTTGGAGAGTAAATTATTTTCTTATTAGTTGATGAAGGACTGGAAGAAGGACTCTAGGTATTACCCTTCTCCTTAACCAGATACTTAATTATGCTCCTTTAAAAAAAAAAAGATTTTAGTATTAAGACTTAAAAATTACCCAAATCTCAAATTGTCTTATCATTTCCAGGGTTTCATAGGGAACTTTTTATTTCTGTTTAGGCAGTTACTTTTTATTTAAGAAATTAAAAATATCTGATATCCTAGGTCACTGTTTGCTTTCTTTATACTTTCCAAAATTTTACTGACATTTGCAGTGTGCTGCCAACTCCTTTCCCATTGTCTATTTCTTTTTTAAAAAACTTGTTTTTTTTGTTTGTTTTTAGTTTTAGAGATATAATCAGAAACCTTTTTAATCTGATGGTTCTTAAAATATGTTATCTGCTTTTAGTTTTACTGAGTTGAATAAAGAATATTTAACAGTAAAATAATTTTAAGTATGTCCTTATATTTTATCTTTTATAATTGAAAAAGTATGCCTTAATACAAGAGAAATGGGGGATTCCCTGATAGCTCGGTTGGTAAAGAATCTGCCTGCATTGCAGGAGACCTGGGTTCCATTCCTGGGTCAGGAAGATCTGCTGGAGAAGGGATAGGCTACCCACTCTAATATTCTTGAGCTTCCCTTGTGGCTCAGCTGGTAAAGAACCACCTGTAATGTGGAAGACCTGGGTTTGATCCCCAGGTTGAAAAGGTCCACTGGAGAAGGAAAATGCCACCCACTCCAGCATTCTGGCCTAGAGAATACCCTGTACTGTAGAGTCCATGGGTTTGCAAAGAGCTGGACTTGACTGAGCAACTTTCACTTTCATACAAGGAAAATACAAACTAAATAAAAACCAAAATGATATTCATGCCTACTTTGAAGTCTTATCCAGACAAAACTTGAGCCAAGAAAATTTAAGAGAAGTAAAATAGATATATGAATTAAAAATAAAATGATAGAATCTTTTAAGTGAGTTTTGCATCTTGGGGAATGGAGTTTCATTTGCTTCTTTTCTTCATTCCCCTTTTCCATTATGTAGCTCATTACTTTATAGATTAATTCTTTTGGTATGATTTAACATATCTTATTACATTTCTTATTTTATCCTAAGGCTGATATAATCTCTAAGGCTAAACCAGACTTTGAATTTTACAGGTATGTGAACATTTTCAGATATCTCAGGCATAAATTTATTTTTTATATAATAAAAATATACACAACCACTTTTTTCCATGGTACATACATTTTATTTGTAATCTACTCAGTATATCCATACCACTGCTAGAAAATTGGAGAAAAAAAAAGTGTGTATCTATTTCCTTACAGAGGATGCAATGAGAATGACAAATCAAGATGCAGTAAAGAAAGCATAATAGAAAACCGCAGGATGTTAATTATCCTCTGCTACTGCTAGGTGATGTTGTCTACAATAGTCATTTAAAATAAGATTCAATAAGGCATGCTGCAGTCTCCTTGGTGGTTAGGCTTTGAGATAGATTTTCTAAGTACTTTAAGAGCAAAGTTACTGCAAAGAAGCAAATAAGCAAAAAGGATGGGGAATCACTTATTATTAACTTGTAAAATGTATAATCAGAAGATATATTATCATACAAGATGGTAATTATTATTCAGCTATGTTAGGTTGGCATTATTTAAATTTATTTTACTTTGATGGGAAACAACTTTAACATGTATATACAGATCTAGTTTGGTCTATGTTGTTAATATGATTTTATAACCTAATTAAATAAAAATAGCTTAGGTAAAAAACAATTGAAAAGAAAAGATTTGAAATTATCTTTATGGTCTTATGAAAACAGACCTGATTTTATGTGTCAGTACAAAAGAAAAAAGTAGAGTGAAAGCTGTAATTGCATATGAGTGAGATTAAAGAACTGCACATTTGAACCAGAAAGAAAGAAGTCCTTTGTATTATGTAAGCAGAGTACTCTGGACACAGAGAATTTTGTAAGTCTTCACAAAAGCCAAAAAAGAAAAGAAAGAAAAACCGAAACTTAAAGAGTTTTCTCTAAAGCGCTTTTTGTTTTAGTTTTTATTAGATAAAAGACATACGTTATCTGGGCTTTCCTGATGGCTCGGGAATAAAAAATCCACCTCCCAGTGCAGGACATGTAAGAGACAGGGATTTGATCCCTGGGTGGAGAAGATCCTCTGGAGAACGGAGTGTCTACCTACTCTGATATTCTTGCCTGGAGAATTTCATGGACAGAGGAGCCTGGTGGGCTACAGTCATTGGGGTGGCAAAGAGTAGGACATGACTAAGTGACTGAGGACACGTATAGTAGTATTAATAGTGCATTGTATTTTAAGTTGATCTTTCAGCTCAGTTCAGTTCAGTTGCTCAGTTGTGTCCAACTCTTTGCGACCCCATGGGGAAAGTGTGGAAGATGGCATCTCGGTTCCAACCTGAAATAAAAATAATTGACTTTGTATTTAGTAAAAATGAGTAAGTCTATGAGAGGTTTTGAGGGAATGTGCAGAACTCAGTGTTGGACATGTTAACTGTGGGGAGCCTAATACAAGCATCCAAGTGGAAATGTATGGTAAACAATTCAGTAACTTAAGTCTGGAGTTCAGAGGTGATGAGTTGGCTAAGGATATATTATGTGTATAAGTTGTCATCTCACAGATGGTTCAGTTCAGTTCAGTCGCTCAGTCGTGTCTGACTCTTTGCAACCCCATGAACCACAGCATGCCAGGCCTCCCTGTCCACTACTAACTCCCAGAGTACACCCAAACCCACGTCCATTGAGTTGGTGGTGCCATTCAACCATCTCATCCTCTGTCGTTCCCTTCTCCTTCTGCCCTCAATCTTTCCCAGCATCAGGGTCTTTTCAAATGAGTGAGCTGTTCGCATCAGGTGGCCAAAGTATTGGAGTTTCAGCTTCAACATCAGTCCTTCCAATGAATACCAAGGACTGATCTCCCTTCGGATGGACTGGTTGGAGCTCCTTGCAGTCCAAGGGACTCTCAAGAGTCTTCTCCAACATCATAGTTCAGAAGCATCAATTCTTCGGCGCTCAGACTTTATAATCCCAACTCTCACATCCATACCTGACTACTGGAAAACCCATAGCTTTGACTAGACAGACCTTTGTTGGCAAAGTAATGTCTCTGCTTTTTAATATGCTATCTAGGTTGGTCATAACTTTTCTTCCAAGGAGTAAGCGTCTTTTAATTTCATGGCTGCAATCACCATCGATCTGCAGTGATTTTGGAGCCCCCAAAAGTCAAGACTGTCACTGTTTCCATTGTTTCCCCATCTATTTGCCATGAAGTGATGGGACCAGATGCCATGAGTTTCTTTAGTTCTTCTTTGCTTTCTGCCATAAGGGTGGTGTCATTTGCATATCTGAGGTTATTGATATTTCTCCTGGCAATCTTGATTCCAGCTTGTGCTTCTCAAAGCCCAGCATTTCTCATGATGTCCTCTGCGTATAAATTAAATAAGCAGGGTGACTGTATACAGCCTTGACATACTCTTTTCCCGATTTGGAACCAGTCTGTTGTTCCATGTCTAGTTCTAACTGTTGCTTCCTGACCTGCATACAGGTTTCTCAAGAGGAACGTTGTAGGTCAGGTGGTCTTGTATTCCCATGTCTTTACGAATTTTCCAGTGTGTTGTGATCCACACAGTCAAAGGCTTTGGCATAGTCAATAAAGCATAAGTAGATGTTTACTTACTAAGTTAATCTTTAGGATAAAACTAATAAATTAATGTGAGAATTATCTTACCTGCAAATATTTTCTACTGTAATTTATTACAGCAGCAATATGAAACCAATAAATTGAGTGCACACCAACTCTTTGGCTAAATTTCAGAGTACATTTACAAGTTTTTCTTTCTACATAACTGCAGGACACACTTCAGCTGAGCATTCTGCCACTGTACAGCAAGGATCTTCCTTTTACACATTTCTAATAACACTTTCCTCATGTTCATCTGAACCTTCCCTGACAGTCCCTTTCAAATGTGTATTTCTACCAAGTTTCTGTCAAAGATGATTGTGTGTTAAGACCATGTGTGTTTGGTAAAGGTGTTCACATCCATATATCTACTCACAGTCTGTTCAAAGCAATCTAGGCCTTTTCTATCATGATCCCTTCAATTCATAGTCTCTGCCCATTGCCTAATCTCAAAGCTTTTTGCCTGTTTCTGTATACTTGTTACAGCACCACAACCCCGAGCCATCATCTGTCATTAGTTTTCTGCTGTAATGCTGTAACAAATTGCCATGACTTACTGGCTCAAAACAAGTAAATATATTATCATACACTTCTGGAGCCTGAAAGCCGAAGTTAGTTTTACTGGAGTAAAATCAGGGTGTCAGCCGGGCTGGTCCCTACTGGCGGTTCTAGGAAAGGATTCGTTGGCTCACAATCCCTACTTCCATCTCTAACGCATAAAATCTCTGACCTCTGATTTTGTATCTTACATCATCTTTCTCCTTCTGAACTGCCTCACTCTTTTAAGAACCCTCATGATTACATTAAGTTCACCCAGAAAATCCAGCATAGTTTCCATATCTCAGGATCATTAAATAATTTCTTCAATGTTGCTATTAGTACATAAGTAAACATATTCAGGTTCTGGAGATTACTATGTGGACATACTTTGGAAACTGTTATTCAGCCTAACAATCAATAATAAGGAAACAGCCAACCCAATGAAAGAATGAGAAAAATATTTGGACATTTCAAATGATGTCAAATAAACACATAGTGAGATTATTGACATCATTAATCATTAGGGACATGTAAGCTCAAACCACTTCATACCTCTTAGAGTGTTCCAACAGCTAACCTAAATGAGCCTAAATGTTGCTGAGGATGAGCAACTCTGCTTCATTGCTGAAGAGAAGGCAAAATAGTACAACTCCAATGGAAAACAGGATGGCGCATTCTTAACATGGAATCATTTACATACTACATTATGCAAGTTTTTCTACACCTAGATATTTCCACAAGAGAAATGAAGGTATACATCCATAAATGACATGTACACAAATATCCCTAACAAGTTTATTTTCAATAGTCAAAACTGGAAACAAACTCAAATACCAATCAACAGGTGAATGGATAGTCAGTTTCTGGAATGTACACCTATGGAATACTATCCAGCAGTAATAGAAATGAATTAGTGATATATGATATGCAGTATATAGACTTTAATATAATTAGACTGACTGAAATGAATAAGAACAAAAAAGTGCCTAATTTATGATGCCATTTATCTAAAATTCTAGGGATTACAAACTAATTTAGAGTGACAAGAAAGGAAATCAGCTTTTCCCTGTATACCAAAGTGTGCACTTTAGATGTGTTCCGTTTAGTGTGTGCCAATTATGCCTCTATAAAGCTCTGAAATACTTAAAATAAAAATGACCTTTGTTTATAGAAAGATCCCACTAAAGGTGAGAAAATAAAAGCCACATGATGAAAAGAGATATTTGCAATACATGTTCTATGACAAAATCTTCTTTTAAATATCAATAATAATTAAAAAAAATAATGACCATATGCAATATTGATGAGTATTTCTAGTGTGGCTATGTGGGCACTCTGTCTTATGCTGCAGGAGTACAAATTTAACTTGTAAAATTTTACTCCAAAGCAGCTTATCAACATATTTGTATATTTTAAAGCATAAATATATGTATACTCTTTGATCCCAAAAGTATACTGCTAAGGGGACTGGTATTCTGTAATGGTCATCTGCATCATGTCACTGGCTGATTTGGGAAACAGAAGTAAATAGATAAAAGCTTTGAAAGGTAAGCTCTTGATACCCTGCTACTAGGTCTTATTAGTGCAGTGTGATAGAAATGTTGAGTGCAGATTTTAGCTGATGCAATTTAAAGGAAAGAGAGAAATCTGATAAATTGATCTCTTTCCTGACAGCTGAATAATACAGAAAAAGAAATCCTGATATATCAGTATACAACAGTCACAGTTCTTGGTTTAGGTAACAGTATGGGCTCCTGATATGGAGGTATTACTAAGTTTTATTTTTTTTGTTTTTTTTTCCCTAAATAATTAGTGCACATTGTTTTTTAAATTTTATTTTCAATTTACTATTGTAATTAAAAATTGTTGTTGTTAGTTGCTAAGTTGTGACTGACTCTTTGCAACTCCATGAACTGCAGCCAGACAGGCTCTTCTGTCCTTTGGATTTCCCATGCAAAAATACTGTAGTGGGTTGCCATTTCCTTTTCCAGGGGATCTTACTGTCTCAGGGATTGAACCTTTTGTTTTCTGCATTGGCAGGTGGATTCTTTACTGCTGAGCTACCAGGAAAGCCAATTAAGATTTAGGCATATCTGATTATAAAAAATGTCCCATGGATGGAGGAGCCTAGCAGGGCTACAGTCCATGGGGTCACAAGAGTTGAACATGATTTAGTGACTAAACAATAGCAACAATTATATGCAAAGCCAAATAAACTCTGAATATTACTACATGCTATTTTTAAATAATATCATAGTCAATATTTACATATTTTGAATAACATTCTTTTTACTAGAGAAACTTTGGAAATACACAAATTTCCCTTATTCTTTCTATATCCAGGCAAAATTAAATTTAAATGGATATTATAGAAAAGTAGCTATAGTTGCTTAAATATATTGATAAATGATGTTAGCTGGCATATTCTCTTACATGAACTTAATTTACATCCAGAAATTTATAGGAAAAAGATGTGTGCCTAATTATATAAGTGTAAATAATAATTTTATTGTATATCTATCTTTTTCAGTTATATATATATATTCAGATTCTTTTTTGTTATAGGTTATTACAAAATACTGAATATAGTTCCCTGTGTACACAGTAAATTTTTGTTCTTATTTACTTTGTGTGTAACAGATGCTATTTGTTAATTCCATACTCATGATTTACCTCGGCGTTTTCCCTTGGTAACTATGTTTGTTTCTATGTCTGTGAGTCTGTTTCTGTTTTGTATATAGATTCATTTATATTATTTCTTAGATTTCACATATAATTTTTATCATGGTAAGACTTTAAAATTTGATAACATTTTGTTTTCTTAAGTAAAGAAACTACTTGTGATTTTCTTTAATGATATAAATAGGAGGGAAGAACCCTTTTCAGATCAATAATTGCAAACTAGGTCATGGCCCTGCTCATGGGCTTTTGCCTTCTTAAGAGCTCTGTTGGTAGAAAATCAACAATTTTGTTGGAGGACCAAAATATAGCATTTGGAACTGCACTTGTGATTATTATTATGAGATGAATTTTTGTACTTACAAGGCTAGCCAAGTAAAAATAGGTTTCAGTTTTGTCCACAACCTTTTATATCTAATTAAATAACAATATTTTTAGTGACCTGCCTTTATTGAATTTTTTCAGTGCTTACAATTTAGTTAGATTTTCTAGAAACAAGTTACTTTTGCCTTCATATTTTGCTGATTCATATAATTTTAATTAAATTTAATTGTTTTAGAAAATCTATTAATGCAGAAAAACAAGTGCATCTAACACAACTTTGGAAAAATACAACCAACTCTTGGTAAGGCAACACAGAATTGGTGGGACAGGACCAAAACTGTGTTGGCATATTAAAGAGTAGCCAGCTAGGTACAATGGCACTGGCCATTGACCAGAATGTTTTGCACAGAGACTACAGAGTATCTGTAATCTAGAGAGTTGTTTATATAATATCAGTAGATGAGTTAAGAGAGAAGTTAGTGTATATTTAACAGACAGAACGTGCTCTGATTAAAGCTTAGGCAAGGGGCCTGAGAGCCTGTTCTTTCAGTCTTCTAATGTTAAAGAGAGAGACAAGAGATAGTTATGGAGAGAGAGACAGAGATGAGATTTTTGTTGGCCAAACAAGCTAATTAAATAGAAATGTATTAGTCTCAGGAGTAAAAAATAAAATGGCAGTATTTGGAATGTTGATGATACATAGTGATCCATCTAGATTTTGCACTGGCCAAAAAGGTCCCTAAAGGAAAATGTATTAGCAGACTTTACCGTGTTGGCTCTTTATTGCTGCTGTAACAAACTATCACAGACACAAGTGGTTGAAAACAACACCAGCTTTTCTCTTGTTGTTCAGTTCCTCAGTCGTGTTCAACTCTGCAGCGCCGTGGACTGCAGCACGCCAGGCCTCCCTGTCCTTCACCATCTCCCAGAGTTTGCTCGAACTCATGTCCACAGAGTC
This sequence comes from Cervus canadensis, assembly GCF_019320065.1. Taxonomy (NCBI): domain Eukaryota; kingdom Metazoa; phylum Chordata; class Mammalia; order Artiodactyla; family Cervidae; genus Cervus; species Cervus canadensis. The sequence continues at coordinate 36,995,220 of NC_057387.1, read as the reverse complement.
GGTGGTGCCAGCCCATCATCTCGTCCTCTGTTGTCTCCTCTCCTCTCCCCATGTGTTCTGATGATTAGGCTGTGAGTGTTTGTAGAGAACAGTTATTCAGCCTGTGTGCTGTGCTTAATCACTCAGTCATGGCCGACTCTTTGTGACCCCATGGACGGTAGCCCGTCAGGCTCCTCTGTCCATGGGGATTCTCCAGGCTAGAATATTGGAGTGGGCTGCCATGCCCTCCTCCTGGTGATCTTCCCAACTCAGGGATCAAACCCAGGTCTCCTGCATTGCAGGCAGATTCTTTACCAGCTGAGCTACCAGGGAAGCCCCGTTCATCCTGTAATACTCAGAAATTTGAAAGAATGGAAGAATGTCAGTATTCAAAATTTTGTGGAACTATATGTAATATTTTAATTCTATTCTTAATAATTTTGAAATATTCTTCATATTTTCCATACTCCTGTCTCTCTGCAAATTTTGCATAATTTTCATATCTTCTTTCAAGTTCATTAATCTAACGTTTTCTGATCTTATAATGTTTAATGTAGGACATATTATACTTTTTATTTATAAGCAATCCCACATTTTTGTTCGTAAAATTTCCTGTTGGTACTTTTACATACTTATAGGCATTTGTGAGTTCCCCTAATTTCCATTAAACTTTTCATTTGTAATCATATTTACTCAGTAAATATTTATTATACATGGTAATGTATATATCTTTATATATTGTTTTTGCTGAATCTCATACCTGGTTGGCCATTTCTTTCTTACTAATGCAAATATATCTATGTATATATACTTTATAATTATTAAGGTTAGTATATTAGAGTTTATATATAGTATATATGTAAAAAATAAAATAAATAAAAATTGCAAATGTATAAGTTCTACTTGCTCAGACCAGAGAAGTGTTACAGAGTGAACACACTTCTCTTAATTATGCAAGCTCAAGAAGTGGAAAATTTCAGCTCCCAGAACAATTTCCTTGTACTGCTTCTGCCACAAAGATAGCATAGTCTTGTCTAACTGTGTATATTATCCTGTTTCATCATACTGTTTTTCTGTAATTTTTTTCTACCCATCATTCTGCTGGTAGTTTGGAGTTAAGACTATTTGTGTTAAAATCAAACATCCTATACTTCTTAGATTTGGGGGCTTTAAGATGTTGAGCAAGTTAATTAACTTTTTGCACATCATTTTCTATATCTACAAAGTGAAATATGAATAGTAGATACCTGTTGATATTATTTGAAAATTAATTAGGAAAACCTATGCAAAGTTTCAGATAAAATTTCTGATATGTGAGCTGAATAATTGTCAGTAATTATGGGCTTGCCTGGCAGCTCAGACAGTAAAGAATCTGCCTGCAATGCAGGAGACGCAGTTGTGATCCCTGGATAGGGAAGATCCCCTGGTGGACGGTGTGGCAACCCATTCAAGTATTCTTGGCTGGAGAATCCCCATGGATAGAGGAGCCTGGAGGGCTACAGTCCATGGGGTGGCAAAGAGTCGGACACAAGTCAGCAACTAAACACAGCACAGCACATTATTATTATTATTTCCTCAAAATAAATCTGGATGAAAATATTGTTATGCCTTTTTTATATAGTATGCTCTAGATTAATTTATTTGCCTAGTATCAGAAAGCTGTTTTTTCAGGACCCAATAATCTGATATTGACTCCAAATTCTGTGCATTTTCCAGCAAGTTATGATCCTATTACTTAAGTTAGAGAAAGGATCCATGGGAATTTTGTGAACTTTAGCAAATATAAGTCTCTATTTGACGTTTTAGCATAACTTTATAGATGTGACCATGTAAGTTAATAGTCACAAACATCTTAAGACCTTAGAGTATACTAGTTAATTATCTTTAGCATAGTAGATTTAGATAGCTAGTTTTCCATTGCTTATGATAAGCAATATAAGCATTATGATAAGCAATGGAAAACTAGCTATCTAAATCACTATATTGATAGATGAAAGATAGATGATAAATAGGTTGATAGCAATTAAATATATATTTATTCAAATTCAGCTTTAATAATATATAAAACTTTATATGTTCTTTTATTTTAGAATTTATGAATAATTTTATCAATAATTTCTAATTAGATATCAAAGAATCTGTCCATGTCTCTGGTTTCTTAGAACTGTGTATAATTTTAAACAATGTTTTAAATTATTATGTTTTATCTAAGAGTGTAGAAATACATGCACTAACAATTTATTTTTATATTCATGGTGTTTTGTAGTATTTTACTATAGCTATGCTTAGTATAATAAATAGCAAGATGATAATATAGTAAGTCAGGATAACACTGATGTACTACACGTCCTCCCTTTTTTGTCCTCTTCTCTCAATTCTTGTTCCACTGGTGATCTCTTACTTTGCTTAGACTTTATCCATCACTACTATAGAGACAACTATGAAAGCCGTAAATTGAAACTTGATATTTCATATTCTTGGATCACATTTCTACTTTCCTATACCTTCTCCTGGAATTTTATCAAGCAACTCAAGCACTGACAAATTTATTAACTCGCATAGAAAACTAGTTTCTGCTCTTTATTCATGACACTAATTTTTTTTTCCCAGAGACGTTGAGTCTGGTAACAATTATGATGACACTGACATTGAGTACCTGAAATGTGCAACACGTTATTCTATATTCTTTACATGTAAAATGCACATAGAGGTAGGGTTGCTTACGATTGCCGTCTTATATGTGAGTGATGGGAAGTCCGTGCAACTTGCATGTAGTTTTTCAGCTGTAATTTATGCATCCAGGATCTAAATTCAGACGTTTATGTTCTGGATGCCATTTGTTACTCCTCCAATATCTTAATGATTAAAAAATAAAGTGTTGGTGGTGAAGATCCATTTCTTCTTCTCTTGTGTAAGTAACTACTGACCCTGGATTTCATACAAAGGTAACATTGTATAGTCACATCTGAACGGAATTGTCTGAATTTAGATTCTAGATGCACATCTAACAGTCTGATGCAAATTCCATAGTCTCTCGTTTCTCATATGTAAAATGGGGACAAAAAACAATCCTATTTAGAAGTCATTTCACATGTAGGATAATATCTGACACATTTTAGCTACTTAGTACATATATATATATATTTATTTATTTTCCATCCATTATATATGTATATATATTTCCATGCATTCCTACATTTTCATTCTTGCAGCTGTTGTTGTATATGTATATATATAATTTTTATAAGTTATAGTCTTTTAATGCATTGTGCACTTTTTAAATCAGCTTTTCTGCTTTATGTTACCTTGTTTATTTTGGGTTCAACGTTTCAAGAACTTCCACAGACACAGAAAATTTAGATTAATTTTAATAATGAATCTGTTTGATTGATTCTCTTCCCTGATGAAATTATTTAAATGACTGACAGCTTACCAGAGTTATATTTTGTTAACTTGAACATTGTCTTCATCAGCTTTCCCAAATTTACTTCACAGTGTTCTCCCCTCAGTTAGAGCAAAACAAAAGAAAACAAAAACAAATTATACCTCTGTCCTTAGCTACCATTATTGTTGGTTGTAGATTAGTGTATTGGTTTGTAAAGGATTAACAAGAACAATAATCATTATAAACAAAACAAGTAGCAAAGTAATCCTAAAAGGAGAGGATAACTTCCAATTTTGAAAGACATGATTAAAACCTAACAAAATATGCTAGTGAAACAAAAAATAAATATAATGCAAAAAATGTGAATTAGTCAGTCATATAATCAGAGAACAGAGACAGTAGCCAAAGGAAGTGATAGAATTCTCCAGACATTTCTTGATGTATAATAGGCACTGACCAAAAGATGGAAATTATGCTTCTGCCTGCAAGGCATTCCTCAATGGGGTGATATGTGTTGAATATGATAAATTTGAACATTAAAATCCTTAATAAAAATGATTATCCTTATACTAGTAAATATTTGAACAAAATAATTGTGATCTTCTAATTGTGCACATTCACTATATGTTTTTCAGAACATTATGAAACATTTTATAGATTGTCTAAAGATGGACAATCAATTGATAATGCAGAACAAAACAATTTGCATCTTGTTATATACTTAGTTGTAAAGTAATAATTAGGCATTGCACTTTTATATAGTAGCCAGAGAAAATTGAATATGCCAAAATGCCCCTTAGATATAAACTTAAATACTGATGATATTTCAGAAATGAGGACAAGTGTTTCCTGAGCCTTACAGGCATGATAATCAGATTTATTTGCCACATAAGTTCAATAAAATTATGAATGGTACTATTCTTAGTTTTAAGTATTAATAAGTAAGAATTAAGTATTCTATGTATGCCTAGTATAGTATACATGTCCCAATTTTTTCCTTTGATTTCTCTTAAGATTTTCTCCCAAACATTGTCTTTCAAAAATTTCATTATGATGTAACATGACATTGTTTTCTTTAGGTTTATTCTGTTTGGGGTTCATTGAACACCTGATTTCTATGCTTTATACTTTTCATAACTTGGAGCAAGTTTGCAAACACTATTTTTTCATATATATATTTTGTCTACCTCCCTTCTATTATTTTGTTCATTTTAGGGTGCTAAAAGCTCAAATGGTATGCTGCATACTGTTTAATGTTGTCATAAATGTCAAGACCATCTTCTCAGTCTTTTTTTCCTCTCTGTAGTTTATTTTAGATAGTGTCTGTATCTTCAATTTCACAGATGTTTTTCAGTAATCTGCCATTAAGTCCATCTAATGAAATTTAATTCTATACATAGCATTTTTCATTCATAAAAGTTCCCATTTAAGTATGCTTTGTATCTTTATTTACTCTCCTAGTTATATCCTGTTTCATTACCATTCTTGGAAATATGTTTATAACACTGTAACTATTTTGCCTGAAAACAAATCATCTGTCATTTCTGCATCTGTTTTGATTTATTGAATTTATTCTTATCATATAGGTCATATATACCTGTTTTGCTTTGTTTTCATAATTTTTCTGGGCATGATGAATTTTATTCTGTTGCTCATAGAGTTTGTTGTTTTTTTTTTTTAGTGTTAAGATTTTGTTCTGGCAAGCAGTTGTTACTCACAAGTTAATTTGATCATTTATATTGTATGTGCGTGCTCGTGTTTGTGTGTATGTGCGTGTGTTTTAAGATTTTTTTCGGACATTCTCAGAGAAGGCCTCATCTAGGGCTAATTCAGCCCTATCCTAAAGCAGGACCTTTCTGATGACTCATTGCCTTGTGTTAGGAGGTACCTCTACTCTGGTTGATGGCAATACAAATTCTTCCCAGACCTGTGTAGGGATGGGTTCCTTCTCCCTCACTGTGACCTAGAAAATGCCTCTGATAATAAGCTGAGGAAATTGTATAAATCTCTACTTTTTTTCCTTTTCTTAAGATGACAGGGCTATACTGCCTATTGCTCAAGGTTTGGGTATTATTATTTCATATATATTGTCCAGTTTCCTGGATATTCATGGCAAAAAGGCAATTCTTGTAGCATTTAGTTCTTCACAGGCAGAAACAAAAATCAAACTTGGAGGCAGTGGTGGGTTTGCATCTAGTGTCCAGCGGCAGGTAGTGGTAGCGGTCCCAGCGCTGTTCAGGGAGCCAGTTGGAGTCTGTGATGCCTGCTTAGCTGTGTGCGCATCGAAAGTGAAAGTATTACCTGCCTTTGACTTACCATGTGATTTGAGGCATTATTTCCTTGACTTCGGGGAACTTCTGAAGATACAATGACCTATTCAAAATAGAATAATATCATTATTATTAAGTGTTAATTATAGCAATTATAAAATATTATAAATATTACATTATAATCAAAACTAGGATAAGCACTTCTTCATACAACTTTGCTGCCTTTTAATTTTATTCCCTAAACTTAAATTTTTAGAAGAAAAATTACTGGGTCAAAAATATGTGCAATATAAAAGTTTTGTATAACACACTGCCTAATATCCCTTTGAAAGTTTGCACAGATTTAAACTGCCACCATCATTATAATTTTATTATTAACCTATATCCCTGTGAACAATGAATATTATGATTTATAGTATTACCACAATCTACTTATCCTATGTAAACTTATATGAGAAGACCCTTCTCATATTTTCTTTTTTTAAATAGTTAACACAATTTCTCATAAAAAAATGGCATTTCTAAAGCTTGGCTGTTGACGTCAACATTAACTTTTGTTTTGCACCTTTTGAGATCTATAACTTTTGCTATTATTTTGAAACTTCTAAATAAATTTAGTTTCAAGTATTTATCAAGGAGATAAAAGAAAGAAAACATTTGAGTGGTGGAGTCAGGAGAAGAAGTGAAGTCGTTCAGTCATGTCTGACTCTTTGCGACCCCATGGACTGTAGCCTACAAGGCTCCTCTGAATTTTCCAGGCAAGAGTACTGGAGTGGGTTGCCATTTCCTTCTCCAGGGGATCTTCCCCACTCAGGGAAGTCAGGGAGTCAGGAGACCTGGCATGAAATATAACAGTTTCTAGGAAGTGTAAATATCAGAAATACAGAAGAGGCAGTGCTTCAACACCAGCAGATAATTTAGATGAGCTGTAACAAAAGCAGGATCTGTGGAATGAAAGGACTCAGTGTGTTCCAGGCTGGAACAGAAATAAACATAAGCAATATTCCTGAAGCCTAATAATAAATAGAAAATTGACAAGCTCCTGCACTGAAGTGGACCTTATGGTCAGAGTGGTACGTGACACCTGCACTGGAGTGTTGGTAAGCATGAAGTTGGAATGCTGTCAACAGTCATTTGAAACAAAGACTGAAAAACGGGAAACCTTATCTGTCAGGATGAAAGAAAGATACTGGGTATAGCAAAGAGCAGACAATATATCAACCATATACCACATCTGAGAAAAACTCATGAAAAAATACATTTACCAAACAGCAATGAACCAGAACAGTAACCTCATGATGGGAAAAGAGGTGAATGAAAATACTGCTGACCAGTGACTGATGACAGGAATTATTTTTTATTATTATTACAGTACCCATGAATATTTTAGAATTCTAATTTTCTAATTTAAGGCAGGCTAAGCCTCCTATAAAATAATTCCACACACATGTGATATAAAAAAAATATGATATGGGACCTAGGCAAGATGAAAAAATTCCGGGAACATTGATTAAGAAGTACTGGGACAAGGTACCAGAAAATTTTCAGTACACAATTGTCACAAAACATCAAATTGAATATATGCAACAATTCAAATGAGTCTGGAGTTAAAGAAAATTGGAATGAGACAATTGAATGAAGAAGATGCACAATCGAAGGGCTCAGATATGCAGGAACAAACTACATGAAAAGAGAGGAAGTTAGAGTTGTCTTCAGAGCTGTATATGCTTTTGCAGCTACCTTCTATGCTTTAATGTCTAGAGGTATTGCTTCATATTTTATAGCCCCATTCATATTGATGATGTCAATAAAAATCTGTCGTTGACTAACTGATTAGGAAAAGAGTCCCTAATAGATCTCGTTCTACATTTTCATCTCCCAGTGTTCGTTTCTTAGCACTCCCATGGCACCTAATTGACAACTTTTGCTTCTGTTCCCAAAGACCCTTCAAAATATCCACGCATCCAAGCACGCAGATGATCACATCAGTCTGTTGTTTTTCTCTTCTAGTCACCCATAAAATGATGCCTGAAATATATATGTCTCTTCACAAAAATGACCTAATATAATTTGTCCCTTTTTAGACTTCATTTTTTTTCATGTGTTACCTCCACATGTCCTGCATAATAACAAATCTTAAATACAAATATTCCTCAAACTCACTAAGTTGCTTTTCTGTTTTTGCTTATTTATTATCTATCCATCCATCTGTTTATCTATCTGAATCTTTAATTGTTAAAGACTTAGTCCGAGTTTCATTCATCTGTCAGACTTATTTACTAACCTAATCTAAGTTATTCACTGCCTTCTAAAGAATTACATTACTGTCCTCATATATCACTATAGCATTTTGTTGTAATTATTTGATTGCAATCTTATGAATTATGCATCTTAGCATAAGAAAACAAGCTTTATTTATCTCTGTATGTCCACATTACAGCACAATAGCTAATACCTGGTGCTTGCTCAGTAAATAATATTGGAGAGAATGAATAAATCTACTAGAATGTCGATTTTACTCATTTCATTAAGCTAATTTTAACATTTATGTCATTGACATTAAAGTTTATTCTGATTTTCTGTTCATTTTTCTGAAAGATTACTGCCACAGCAGGCCTCAGTCCATATATTTTCATTAAAATGTTAGTGGTGGGAAAAATCTAAATACAGTTGTTAATTCTTCTATTCTAATATATTTGTCATGTTTTGATAAATATTAAAAATCCTTACTAACTAAAATAGCCTAATAGAAATATAGTTTGCGGGAGAGAGGGTTAAAAGTTCTGACATTTAAGACTGAATATTGATGTAGTCTCCATAATTGCACATACAAGCTTTTCATGTGAAAAGATAATTTACGTGTACAAATTAACCAGGATATTTAGATTTCTTAATAAACCTAAGGTTCACATGTATACTTCTGAAAGTCGTTTTGAACTTTTAGAAAATTGGACAAAAGTTTCTATGGTTTTTTAAGGGCTTCCCTTGTAGCTAATTCCGTAAAGAGTCTGCCTGCAATGCAGGAGACCTGTGTTTGATCCCTGGGTTGGGAAGATCCCCTCCAGAAGGAAATGGCAACCCACTCAGTATTCTTGCCTGGAGAATCCCATTGACTTAGGAGCCTGGAAGGCTACAGTCCATGGGGTCGCATGAGTTGGACAAGGCTTAGCGACTAAGCCACTGCAATGCTTTTTAAAAAAGTTACAGAATTGATATGCTTAAAAAAAAGAAAACTAATCTTTTAAAAGCACTGTCAGTTTGCATCTTGATATCCAGACACAAACAGTTTAATATATATTGTATATAAACATTTCAATATTTTGATGATACACTATCCCAACCTTAAAATAAACAACTTTGATTAAGAAATATATATTTAATAAAATATGAACTATTACAATAGCTGAAAAAATTAAAGTAAAACTCTACCGCCCATATTTTTAAAAGCATATACACCAACAACAGTTAAGGTTTTACTAAAGGTTAGGTAATTCAATAAGAGCCATACGACTAAACCACCACTCAGAATACAAAGATGCTTCTAATGGAAGACAAGTTAGGATTAGGGTTCAGTCAGTTCAGTTCACTCAATCAGTCATGTCCAACTCTTTGCAACCCCATGGACTGCAGCATGCCAGGCCTCCCTGTCCATCACCAACTTCTGGAGCTTACTCAAATACATGTCCATTGAGTCAGTGAATGCCATCCAACCATCTCATTCTCTGTCGTCTCCTTCTCTTCCTGTCTTCAATCTTTCCCAGCATCAGGGTCTTTTCAGATGAGTCAACTCTTCGCATCAGGTGGCCAAAGTATTGGAGTTTGAGCTTCAGCATCAGTCCTTCCAGTGAATATTCAGGACTGATTTTCTTTAGGATAGACTGGTTGGATCTCCTTGCTGTCCAAGGGACTCTTTTTTTTCCCCCATTTATTTTTATTAGTTGGAGGCTAATTACTTTACAATATTGTAGTGGTTTTTGCCATACATTGACATGAATCAGCCATGGATTTACATGTATTCCCCATCCCGATCCCCCCTCCCACCTCCCTCTCCACCCAATCCCTTTGGGTCTTCCCAGTGCACCAGCCCCGAGCATTTGTCTCATGCATCCAACCTGGGCTGGTGATCTGTTTCACCCTTGATAATATAATATGCATCAAAACATGTATATTACCAAGGGACTCTTAAGAGTCTTCTCCAACACCACAGTTTGAAAGCATCAATTCTTTGTCGCTCACCTTTCTCTATAGTCCAACTCTCACTTCCATACATGAGTACTGAAAAACCATAGCTTTGATTAGATGGACCTTTGTTGGCAAAATAATGTCTCTGCTTTTTATTAAGCTGTTACGTTGGTCATTACTTTTCTTCCACGGAGCAAGCATCTTTTAATTTCATGGCTGCAGTCACCATCTGCAGTGATTTTGGAGCCCCCCAAAAATAAAGTCTGTCACTGTTTCCACTGTCTCCCCATCTATTTGCCATGAAATGATGGGACCAGATGCCATGATCTTAGTTTTCTGAATGTTGAGCTTTAAGCCAATTGTTTCACTCTCCTCTTTCACTTTCATCATGAGGTTCTTTAGTTCATCTTCACTCTCTGCCACAAGGGTGGTGTCATCTGCACATCTGAGGTTATTGATATTTCTCCTGGCAATCTTGATTCCCGCTTGTACTTCATCCAGTCCAGCATTTCTCATGATGTACTCTGCATTCCAGTTAAATAAGCAGGGTGACAATATACAGCCTTGACATACTCCTTTTCTTATTTGGAACCAGTCAGTTGTTCCCTGCCCAGTTCTAACTGTTCCTTCTTGATCTGCATACAGGTTTCTCAGGAGGCAGGTCAGATGGTCTGGTATTCCCATCTCTTTAACAGTATTCCACAGTTCATTGTACTACACAGTCAAAGGTTTTGGCATAGTCAGTAAAGCAAAAGTAGATGTTTTTCTGGAACTCTCTTGGTTGTTTGACGATCCAACAGATGTTGGCAATTTGATTTCTGGTTCTTCTGCCTTTTCTAAATCCAGCTCGAACATTAGGGTTAGATTCCCTTATTTACTGACCTATGATAAGCATGAAAAAACATGAGACAGGGATAGTATTGTTGGTCTTACTCATCTGCTTTCTCAAATTAAGCAGTTAAGGAGGCAATTAGCCTTGAGCAACAAGGTCACTTTTTAATACTGATTGATGATTAAAGAAACTGTTAAAAGAGAAATAGTGCTTAAGATAAGATCTTTTCTCATGCTTGTGTGCTTAGTCTCGCAGTCTTGTCCAAGTCTTTGCGACCCTGTGGACTGTTGCCCGCCAGGCTCCTCTGTCCATGTGGATTCCCCAGGCAAGAATACTTGGAGTAGATTGCCATGCCCTCCTCCAGGCGATCTTCCCAACCTAGGGATCAAACCCAGGTATCCCACATTGCAGGCGAATTCTTTACTATCTGAGCCAAAAGGGAATCCATGCTTAATTTTTTTTTTTCATGCTTAATTTTCCTTTAGTTTGTTACTCCTTCTTTCCCCTTCTGCCCAATTCCAGCAAACCACTCTAATACTGGAAGAGTCAGAATCCTGGGCTAACAAATTGGGGAAAGAGGTGAAGTTGACTGATGAGTATATCAAAGCCAGTGGATACATAGAATTAAAGGGCTTCTCAGGTGAAACAATGGTAAAGAATCTGCCTGCCAGTGCAGGAGACACAAGAAATGTGAGTTTGATCCGAGGGTGGAAAGATCCACTGAAGTAGGAAATGGCAGCCCACTCCAGTATTCTTGCCTGGAAGATTCCAGTGACAGCAGAGCTTGGCAAGCTACAGTCTGTGGGGTTGGAAAGAGTCAGATGCGACTGAGCACACACACATATAGAAGCTCAGCATGTTCCCACATCACTTTCTTGCTTTAGAATTCTACGAGGAAGTAGGTCTGTGTTAAGAGAGTTGTGACCTTATTCTGTGACCAGAAGTGTACAAGATATTTTAATTGTCTGAGAATTTATAAGGAAAATATTAAAATATAAGATTTTTATGTTTTATGATCTCATTGTATTAGGTAGTTTATGTAATGATAACCACATTAAAATAGACAGGAATGTGTTTGCTTGATGCCAGAAAATGTCTAGTGTCATAGTCAAGAGGAATACTTTATTGTCAGTGACTAGAAAATTTGTACCAACCCAAGTGAAAAAACATTAACAGTTAAATGAAAAGAACACACCCATTTTATATATAATTATTTGTTTTATTTACCTCTGTCTTGTCTGGTAAAACAGCTAACAGTTCATGTATAATGGTTCTGTTTTGTTTTATTATAATAATTAATAAGCTTCTAAAATTTTGATTTACTGGACCCCAATCTGGATTCTGGGACTTCCCTAGTGGTTCAGGCAGTAAAGAACCAGCCTGCAATGCAGAAGACCTGGGTTCTATCTCTGGGTCAGGAAGAGTCCCTGGAGAAGGGAATGGCAACCCACTTCAGTATTCTTGCCTGGAGAATTCATGGACAGAGGATCTTGGTGGGCTATAGTCCATGGGGTCACAAATAGTTGGGCATGACTAAGTAACTAACACACACACTGCATCTGGATTCTACTGAAATACAGTTACCTAAGAAATGTCTTCAGCTCACCATTCATTTATAAAACAGCCAAATGATTCACTATTCACTTGATTGAATCTCTACTTGTATTTACTGCTCAATAGTTAAAATCATCCTTTTACTTGATTTCAGCGTTGCTGAACAAATTTAATAAATACATCCCTCTTGTGTGCTGTGACTATCTATATCCAGATACCATGCAGTTTATCTTATTCTAGAATTTTGGCTTAGTACTATCACCAAATACCTCTTCTAATATCCGTCAGGGAATTCTGAAAAATATGTCAGTCTCAATGGTAGCTTCAGAGAAGTTGCTCAGTGGTTCTGTTTTTATCTGTCACAAATGATGCTATTGACTTTAGAGGTAGAACTGGACAACTTGGAAAAATAACTTTCACTTTAAAACAATAAAACAAGTTTAGATGAATCATTTTCTGCCCATGTCTCATTTTCATCCTACAGATAATTTTGTTTTTAGCTTGCATGTATGCTATTAAGCTTAAAAGGAATTTTAGGGTATTTTGGGGGCAAAAATATTCTAACGATAAATTGGCTTAAACATAGAAATGTAATACTTCTGAGAAGTTTTATTAGCCTTAACTACAAGATTAGTAGAATTAAAATGGTAAATATTATTTCAGTCTTTCATTGAAACTATGTCAGAAGTTACATTTATGTTTTTATTAGAGATATTCTACTTTATATCAGGCAGCTGTCTTCTTGAGAAGAAATATTTGTAGACATGGGAGATAACAAAGATAGGAATCACTTTCAAAAAATTCGTAAGAGGAGAGATGTGACTTGAATAGTCTCACGGCAATATCTTGTTTCCAAATCTGGATGGAAATCCTCCTGAAGTCTTTCCCATTCTGCATCCCTCACAGGAATGTATTTTCACATGACTGAAATTCAGAGAGCTTAACCTCTGGGAAATGATTGCTCACAATAGTTTCTGCCCCTGGCATATAAAACGCTTTTAAAAAAGAAACTTGCAGATGTGAAATATGACAAAAATGGTACATAAAACCAGTTATCAGACTATCACATGGATATAATAGTATCACTGTCTTGGATGTTGCAGGGATACAGTATTTTGCTGCTACATTACATTTAAAAAATGGACTGAACTAAAATTCATACAGGTTTTCTAAACCTTTTAGAAAAAGAAATCAACCTTTTAGAAAAAACTCAACATGTTATTGTAAGAAAGATAAAGGCATGACAAAAGGTGCTAAGTCTTTTAGGCCACAAGATAGGCTTTTAAGCCCAGATTTTCCAGATAGATGTATTTTTAAAATAAGTGTTTATCGATATGTTAATAAAAATATGCTGTTTATTAAATTTAAATCTAATAAAGTAATAGAGCTCTGAAATGGAGGTAGAATTTCAGGATTCATTTTAATGGTGGTATTTATTCATTGTATTACTTTTAATATTTTATCTCTAATTGCAAAAAGGTTCTTACTTCATATATACCAGTGCATGTTATTTACAGGGTTGGTTTGTATAGTAAGCCTAGATTCCAAGAGCATCCTTTACCTTTAGTATTTCATGGACTTAATAAAAAATGGAAAACCTTAACAGGGAAAGAACTACTGTTTAAGTGCAGTATTCTTGAACTGGCTTTCTAATCCCTGATATATAATCATTTTTGGCCTGTATCATGAAGCGTGGGCATCAGATAATTGTAAATTTCCACCCAAGTTAAGTGAGAAGACTAAAAAAAGAAAAGTCAAATGTCTGTAACTTGATGATTCTAATTAAAAATATTGGTTAAGTCAAAAGTTCTTTACTAATTTTAATTTAATTGATTGAAGATGAAGAAGATAACAGTCATGTTGAACTGACAGACTCTCTATACAGACAGAGGAAATCAACAACATTGACCACATTGTTATTAAAATTATGCATTTCTGGTGTCAATATAAAACCTAAATGATAAGGTATTAATACAATATCATGTTGAAATATTCTAGTCTCATATTTTATGATGATAAAACTGGGAATCTCAAAAAAAAAAAAAAAAAAAAACTGGGAATCTCTTACGCACATAAAAATATCTCTTTCCTTCAGTATGTGTTCCACCTATATAAAAAATTAAATACATATTTCTGATGCAAATTGGTTATAAATCCTTAAAGAATAAGTTAAACTTAACTTTCATTATCTGTAAGGAATTTCCAAAATTTGAATTAAATTTTCTAAAGCTTATTTAAAATGCAATCATTATTTTAGCTCTCAAAACGGTTTAACATCACTGTAAATTTCAGGAAGTTTAACCAAGAGCATAAATGTTTTCATATTACTGAAACACCATGTGTAAAAGTTCTCATATTTGTGGTACACTAGATTTATACCCCTTAGATGTGCATGTGTGTGTGTTAAGTCACTTCAGTCATGTCCAACTCTGCAGCCGTGTGGACTTTCACCTATCAGGCTTCTCTGTCCACGGGATTCTCTAGGCAAGAATACTGGAGTGGGTTGCCATGCCATCCTCCAGGGGACCTTTCTGATCCAGGGACCAAACCAGTGTTGGTGGTATATGGTGAACATAGCTGCCTTCCAGGGATCAAACCTGTGTCTCTTATATCTCCTGTGTTGGCAGGCAGGTTCTTTCCCACTAGTGACACCTGGGAAGCCCCTGTACCCCTTATGTACATTTATAATATTTAGCACTAGTTTTCTAGCAGACCATTTTTAACCAGTAGTGTCATAAGGTACATCTTAGCTCAGATATTTTCTTTTCTTTGCCATTCCCATCACATTCCCGTCATAAAAGTCCAAAACTGGAGACCTTTCCTTGATCCATGGCTTAACACTTTTCATTAATTTTGTGTTGTGATTTTTTTCCTTGTCTATGTTTCTGCTTCCAACTAACATAAATCTCATTTGCTATGAAGGCATTTTAAAAACTAGTACTGTTAGATTACAATTAAGAATAAAGGGCTTTAAATGAGCAAGAACGGTTGCTCTTTTGGGTATTGCGTATTTCCAGTACTGACTATCCACTGATTTGAGGCACAGATATACAAATTAATTATTACATACATTGAAAAATAATTTTCTGCATTATGCTGAGTGCACTGAAGAGTAAGTGCACAGAAATTGTGGGTGAAACAAATAAAGCAATATAAAGTAGCTAGTTCTATTAACGGAGCTATCTAAAAGTACTTGTGTTGGCAGAAGAAAGTAATAGTAAACTGTCTTTGATGTTCTCAGAGATGGTATAAATAGGAAATTTTGGTTTTGAGTTTTAAAGTACTCCTAGTATTATCCGAGGGATTAGGAAATGGCAACCCACTCCAGTATTCTTGCCTGGAGAATCCGGTGGACAGAGGAGCCTGGTGGGCTGCTTTCAATGGGGTCACCCAGAGTTGGACACGACTGAAGTGACTTAGCATGCATGCATGCATTGGAGAAGGAAATGGCAACCCACTCTGGTGTTCTTGCCTGGAGAATCCCAGGGACAGAGGAGCCTGGTGGGCTGTCGTCTATGGGGTCACACAGAGTCAGACATGACTGAAGCGACTTAGCAGCAGCAGCAGTATTATCTGAAGTGAAAAAAGGTCAGAATTTTTCTAAAGAAATACAAAAGAATCTGAAAAGGTTAAGAGAAATGAAATAACATATTGTATTTGAATAACTATGGATTGATTTGGATAGAAGACAGAAATAAGATTGTAACAATAGTAAAAGAAATGGAGCAAGGTTAAATCAATGAGGATCTTTTTTGTTACATCAGGAGAAAATTTGTATGTTATCCTATAGGTAAGAGGAAAACATAAAGGGATTTATACAACAGTATAACATAATCAAAGTTAATTTTGAATCATTTATTCAGGTATTTAGCAGATAAATTAGAAGAGAAAGAAGCAGGGTAAAGTGACTACATAAAAGAATATTATACTTAAAAAAGTAAATAATAAGCACAGCAGTATGAATGGAGACAAAGGCAGAGTAAGTGGCACCATTGCCAAATTGGTGAATGTTTAGAGGTTGGGGTTTGGGGAACTTTGAAAATGAGTCTCAGGTCTTGGCTTCTGCATTGGATGGTTGGAATAGGTGATGACATCATTAGCAAGAGAGAAAATATAAGAGAAAGATCAGATTTGCACTGGGGTAATCAAGGTAGAGAGAAAATTACTTAATGAGTTTGGCTTTACAGGTGACTGACTTGAAGTGTGGCTAATAGAATGAAGTTTGGTCAATAAACACATATCTAGAAAGTTTATCTTGTAGGTGGTTATAAAAATTTTGGAGTTGGAATTATGGCTTGAGAGTTTTCAGAGTGCATACTAATGGCCAGGGAAGATGTTCAGCCCCAGAAAGTAATTTGTGTATTTATGTGTGTATGAATGTATTTCTTTGAGACCTGCCAATATTTGCAATAATTTTGATTTCAAATGTACATGGGTTAGGTGTGCATTCACCTGCTGTCAAAAAGTGGTGTTGTTATTGAGTAATCTCTAAGTCAGGCCTGATTCTTTCACAACCCCATGGACTGTAGCCAACCAGATCCTCTGTACCTGGGATTTCCCAGGCAAGAATATTGGAGTCAGTTGCCATTTCCTTTTCCAAAGAATCTTCAAGCCCAGGGACAAATCCTGCATCTCTTGCATTGCAGGCAGATTCTTTACCGTTGAGTCATAAGAAAACCCAATATTGGCTATAGTTTATATTAAATAATATTTATTATTTATAAAATGTGATACAGTCTCACAAAAACTGAGGTCTTAAAATGATGTATGAACAAAACAATAATGAATGCTATCTGTTTTTGTGTATTCTAGCAAAAATAATTAACTTCTGCTAACTGCATTTTCTCCTATTTGTAACAACTAAGATTGTTTCACACTTAAGCCTCCAAATTTAAGCTTTATTTTATTAAAAACACTATTGAAAGAACTAGTCTGTTTTTTTCCAGAGAGAAAAGCAAATGTGAGAAGTTTTAATTTTAATCCAGGATTTGTCCAAGTATTTTATTACTTTTCACATTTTACTACTTGCCTAGACAATTTCTCATGCCTTTACAAATCTTGAATCTGACTTCTCTATACACAGAATAATCTGATTTGAAGATGAAGTCTCCCACATAGAAACTGTGTGCAGGATAATTTTGAAACTCAAAATGTTATTTATACATGTTAAAGTTATCTTAGAGCAACTGACAACTATCAATTCATTTTTAAAATCTTTGAATACTTACAGTATCAATTAGCTTGAGAAACATATTAATGGAAAGAAAAATGTATTATATAGTATTAAAATTCATCAAATTATAAAATGGTATTAAATAAT
This sequence comes from Cervus canadensis, assembly GCF_019320065.1. Classification (NCBI taxonomy): domain Eukaryota; kingdom Metazoa; phylum Chordata; class Mammalia; order Artiodactyla; family Cervidae; genus Cervus; species Cervus canadensis. The sequence goes on along the minus strand of NC_057387.1, from coordinate 36,977,698 downwards.
GGTACAGAAAAGTCATTTTTATATTATCACTTATATGAAATTGCCTAATATGACTCAGTTACAGTCCTTCATGTGAGCATTTGAAAATAATGTGCCTTATAACCTAATATAGATAAAATTAAAATTCATGATCATTAAAAGAGAAAGATTTTGATAATAACTTTAAAAGTAAGATTTTTGTTTCTAGTCCTGAAATACTGCAAGTGTATTAATTCAATTATGATTCCCTCAGTGCCTGGAATGTGGTAAGCATTTTGGGAAAAGTTTTTTGAATTCGAGAAATGAAAGAATAAATCAATTATAACTGAATGCGTGCATGCTTGCACGCTAAGTCACTTCAGTTGTGTCCGACTCTGTGCAACCCTGTGAACTATAGCTGCCAGGCTCCTCTGTCCATAGGATTCTCCAGGCAGGAATACTTGAGTGAGTTATCATGCCCTCCTCCAAGGGATCTTCCCAACCCAGAGATTGAGTCTGCCTCTCTTTGTCTCCAGCATTGGTAGGCATGTTCTTTAGCACTTGCACCACCTGAGAAGTCCAAATACATACACATAAATAGTCCCAGATCTTGTGGCTGCTGCTAAATTGCTTTAGTCGTGTCTGACTCTGTGCGACCCCATAGACGGCAGCCCGCCAGGCTCCCCCTTCCTTGGGATTCTCCAGGCAAGAACACTGGAGTGGGTTGCCATTTCCCAGGTCTTTCTATTATCCTAATTCCCAGAAGCTGAAAGAAATTTAAGTGTGAACCAAAATACATCAGCTTTACCCAATACACACAAAGAACTGGTTGGAAAACTGTTCTTGGCATATGTCAGAATCAGCCCCGTCATATGTCCACTAATCAACCTGCAACAGTGGTGTTGAATTTGAAAGGAAACTAAAACTCATGAGACACAATGAGCTTTACCCAGAACAAAAATCTATGTAGATTTCACTAAAGTGGCTATCTCATGATGACATGAATGTCCCAGATTTGCTCGTTATGTGGTAAACTTACTGTCAAGACAGATGTGACTGGGAGAGAAAGGACCAATTCATTTAGAAAAGCTGTCATCTCTGGGGTCACTTCAGCTTGCATACTAGCTATGCAGGTAGCCATTTCAGTGATATAATTAGTATCTGTTCTCCAGTCCACTCATTCTCCTGTCCAACTGTGTTCACAAAGTTTAAATATTAACTTTTCATTTATAAATAATTAACTATGAAGTATAGAAGGTTAGTTTAATTCATAGTTAACCTCATCAGTTACTTAGTTATCTTAAATCTGGATTCATGCTGTAGATGTCTTAAGTTTGTGTTGCAATTAAAATTCAAACCTTAGGCATTGCTCAGGCCAAAATGAAGGCATAAACCAGCAATTAACCTTTTTCTTCCACGATGTCTGTAGAAGCAGCTCTCAGCACAGATCCCTTGACAGAACTTCTTATCAAAGACAACTTGAAAATGCACAGGCTGAATCAAATTGCTTGCAGGCATTAAAGTTTGACGACTCTGCCAGTTCCTTTGGAGATCTACCAATTTGCACTATTCCCAGGTGACTCAGATGGTAAAGAATCCGCCTGCAATGCAGGAGATTCAGGTTCTATCCCTGAGTCAAAAAGATCCCCTGTAGAAGGGCATGGCAGACCACTCCAGTATTCTTGCTGGATAATCCAGTGGACAGAGAAGCCTGGCAGGCTACAGTTCATGGGGTCACACAGAGTCAGACAGAGCTGAGTGACTTTCATTTTCACTTTTCACCCACAAAATAAGTGTTTGTCCATTATTAGCCAGTAATAGTGAGTCACTTTCTTAATTTTGTTTTTATTTTTATTAATTGAAGTATAAGTGACATACAATAAACTGCACATATTTAAAGTGAGTATTTGTTAAATTTCAACCATTAAAACTGTAACCACAGTCTTGATAATGAACATATCTATCACCTCCAAAAAGTATCTCTGCTATGCTCTTCACAATTCCCTCCTGGATCCAGTCTTTGTATTTTTTTTATATCAGTATAGATTAGTATACATTTTCTAGAACTTACATTAGAAAACTCTAAGTATAATTTTGGCTTCTTTCACTTCTTGTAATTATTTTTGAGATACATCAATTTTATAACATATATCATTCCTTTTTATTTCTGAATAGTAGTCTGATATCTGAATACAACAGAGTTTATTTTTTGATTGACCTGCAGGTAGACACTTGGATTGATTCCTTTTTTCATCTACATATATGAAGCTACTGTGAACACTCCTGTATATGTCTTCACATGGATATATGTTTTCATCTCTCTTAGTTAAATACCTAGGAGTGAACTCTAGGATTTATCTAGGATTAACTTCATATTAATTAAAGACCTAGGATTGTATGTTCAGTTCAGTTCAGTTGCTCAGTTGTGTCCAACTCTTTGCGATCCCATGGACTGTAGCACACCAGACCAGCCCTATCCATCACTAACTCCTGGAGTTTACCCAATTCATGTCCATTGAGTCGGTAATGCCATCCAACCATCTCGTCCTCTGTTGTCCCCTTCTCCTCCCACCTTCAATCTTTCTCAGCATCAGATTCTTTTCAAATGAGTCAGTTCTTCGCATCAGGTGGCGAAGTATTCTAGTTTCAGCTTCAACATCAGTTCGTCGAATAAACACTCAACTGATCACCCCCAGGATGGACTGGTTGGATCTCCTTGCAGTCCAAGGGACTCTCAAGAGTCTTCTCCAACACCACAGTTCAAAAGCATCAATTCTTTGGCACTCAGCTTTCTTTATAGTCCAACTCTCACATCCATACATGACTCCTGGAAAAACCATAGCCTTGACTAGATGGACCTTTGTTGGCAAAGTAATGCCTCTGCTTTTTAATATGCTATCTAGGTTGGTCATGACTTTTCTTCCAAGTAGCAAGCGTCTTTTCGTTTCAGGGCTGCAGTCACCATAGGCAGTGATTTTGGAGACCCCCAAAATAAAGTCTGACACTGTTTCCACTGTTTTCCCATCTATTTTCCATGAAGTAATGGGACCAGATGCCATGAACTAGTTTTCTGAATGTTGAGCTTTAAGCCAATTTTTCACTCTCTTGTTTCACTTTCATCAAGAGGCTCTTTAGTTCTTCACTTTCTACCATAAGGATGGTGTCATCTGCATATCTGAGGTTACTGATATTTCTCCTGGAAATCTTGAATCCAGCTTGTGCTTCTTCCACCCCAGTGTTTCTCATGATGTACTCTGCATATAAGTTAAATAAACAGAGTGGCAGTATACAGCCTTGACATACTCCTTTTCCTATTTGGAACCAGTCTGTTGTTCCCTACCCAGTTCTAACTGTTGCCTCCTGACCTGCATACAGATTTCTCAAGAGGCAGGTCAGGTGGTCTGGTTCCCATCTCTTTCAGAATTTTCCACAGTTTACTGTGATCCACACAGTCAAAGGCTTTGTCATAGTAAAGCAGAAATAGATATTTTTATGGAACTCTCTTGCTTTTTCGATGATCAAACGGATGTTGGCAATTTGATCACTGGTTCCTCTGCCTTTTCTAAAACCAGCTTGAACATCTGGAAGTTTATGTTCACATATTGTTGAAGCCTGACTTGGAGAATTTTGAGCATTACTTTACTAGTATGTGAGATGAGTGCAATTGTGTGGTAGTTTGAGCATTCTTCAGGATTGCCTTTCTTTGGGATTGGAATGAAAACTGACCTTTTCCAATCCTGTGGCCAGGGCTGAGTTTTCCAAATTTGCGGGGATATTGAGTGCAGCACTTTCACAGCATCATCTTTTAGAGTTTTAAATAGCTCAAATGGCATTCTGTCACTTCCACTAGCTTTCTTTGTAGTGATGCTTACTAAGGCCCACTTGACTTCATATTCCCGGTGGCTGGTTCTAGGTGAGTGAACACAGCATCATGATTATCTGGGTCATGAAGTTTTTTTTTTTTTGTACAGTTCCTCTGTGTATTCTTGCCACCTCTTCTTAATCTTTTCTGCATCTGTTAGGTTCATACCATTTCTGTCCTTTATTGAGCCTATCTTTGCATGTAATGTTCCCTTGCTATCTCTAATTTTCTTGAAGATATCTCTAGTCTTTCCCATTTTATTGTTTTCCTCTATTTCTTTGCACTGATCACTGAGGAAGGCTTTCATATCTCTACTTGCCATTCTTTGGAACTCTGCATTCAAATGGGTATATCTTTCCTTTTCCCCTTTGCTTTTCACTTCTCTTCTTTTCACAGCTATTTGTAAGGCCTCCTCAGACAGCCATTTTGCTTTTTTGCATTTCTTTTTCTTTGGAATAGTCTTGATCCCTGTCTCCTGTACAATATCATGAACCTTCGTTCATAGTTCATCAGGCACTCTATCAGATCTAGTCCCTTAAATCTATTTCTCACTTCCACTCTGTAATTGTAAGGGATTTGATCTAGGTCAAATCTGAATGGTCTAAAGATTTTCCCTGCTTTCTTCAATTTCAGTCTGAATTTGGCAAGAAGGAGTTCATGATCTGAGCCACAGCCAGCTCCCGGTCTTGCTTTTGCTGACTGTATAGAGCTTCTCCACCTTTGGCTGCAAAGAATGTAATCAGTCTGATTTTGGTGTTGGCCATCTGCAATGTCCTTGTGTAGAGTCTTCTCTTGTGTTGTTGGAAGAGGGTGTTTGCTATGATCAGTGCATTCTCTTGACAGAATTCTATTAGCCTTTGCCCTGCTTCATTCCATACTCCAAGGCCAAATTTGCCTGTTACTCTGGGTGTTTCTTGACTTCCTACTTTTGCATTCCAGTCCCCTATAATGAAAAGGACATCTTTTTTGAGTGTTAGTTCTAAAAGTTAATAGCAAACACCCTCTTGCAACAACCATGAAATTTACTGAGCATCAAAATCAATAAATATCAAAAAAAAAAAAAAAAAAGAACAGACAAAACCAGCATAATATATTCAAGTGAAACAGCAAAGGAAAAGAGAAAAATCTTAAAGGACAAATGCTGGAAATAGAGCACCCCTACCTATGAAATTGGAGTATTCATCTCCTCAGAAACATAAAAGCAAGAAAAACATGTAGTGAAATGTGTAATATGTTTAAAGAAGAAAAACCCATCAACTCAGTATTCTATATCCAGTGAAATTATCCTGTCAATTCAATGGAAACTCATGCTAAACCTGGAAGGTATACCTGTTTCTTTGTTCTGTTAATTCCTCACAAATTTATTGTTTCTTTTACCAAAAAAGTATCAAGGTGCCTGAATTAGCCAATTCATAAGTCCCAGTTTTCTATGAGACCTCTGTGCACATAAATTAAACTCTTTTCTCCTATTTAATTAATAATTGAAATGAATGAATAATTTTGTATTTCTCAGAAAATAAAACTGATAGAATCATCCTCAACAGACTTGTCTTACAAAAAATGGTAATAGAATTTCTAGAGGAAAGAAGGTATATTAAATAGAACAGACCATTAGTTTATGAAAACAAAGAGAATTTCTTAAGGAATATATGATGGTAAAATATTTTCTTTTTCATAATTTATCAAAATGACTGAGTAATAATAGCAAAATTAGGAAATTATGGATGTGAAATGCATAATAGGATTGTTACAAGGGATTGAAAGGATGAGCTGAGAATATTACAAGGGATGTATATTGCAAATAAAGTGGTATAGATTTATTTGATGAACTTAGATTGGTTAAAAATGTGTATGGCAAAGAACAAGAAAGTGTATGGCAAAAAACAATTAAAATAAGAATTAGTTTAATTTATTTTCTCTTTTATTTTTCATCTTATATATTTCTGCTGGAGTATTTTCTATTTCCTTCATTCTACTAGTCTTTTCGCTTTGTTTTAGATGTGATTTTGAGCAAACTCTGGGAGACTGTGGAGGACAGAGGAGCCTGGCATGCTTTAGTCCATGGGGTCACAGAGAGTTGGACATGGCTTAGTGACTAAACAACAATTATCTTTTTTAGTTTCTTGGAGTAGAAAGTTAGATTTTTTTGTGTGATTTTTCTTATTTCTTAAGTTGGGCGTTTATCACATAAGCTGCTTCCTAGAATTGCTTGTACTGTATCCCACAAATTTGGTATGTTTCCATTTTTGTTTCTCTTAAGATACTTTTTAATCTCTCTTTTGATCCCTCCTTTTGATCGTTTGGTCATTAAGTAGCATATTGTTTACTCTTCAAATATTTACAAAGTTTTTTAGTTTTTGATCTTCATGTAATTTCTAGTTTTTTTTTCTTCATTTAATTTCTAGTTCCATACTATTGTGATCAGAAAATGTGCTTTCTATAATTCCATTCTTCTTAATATTATTAAGACTTGTGTTGTGATCTAACATATGATGCGTTCTATATAATGTTTCATGTGCATTTGAGAATGTGTATCCTGTTGATTTTCACAGCTCATTTTGGTAGAGTTGGTTCTTAGAAAAGATAAACAAAATTGAGAGAACTTTAGTTAAACTCACCAAAAAAAAGAAAAAAAGGAGAGAGAGAAAAAGAAGACACAACATCAAGAATGAAAGAAGAGCATTGGAACATGTATATTATCAATTGTGAAACACATCGCCAGTCCAGGTTTGATGCATGGGTCAAGTGCTCAGGGCTGGTGCACTAGGATGACCCAGAGGGATGGGATGGGGAGGGAGGTGGGAGAGGGGTTCAGGATGGGAAAACATGTAAATCCATGGCTGATTCATATCAATGTATGGCAAAAACCACTACAATATTGTTAAGTAATTAGCTTCCAACTAATATAAATAAGTGAAAAATAAACTAAAAAATAAAGAAAGAAGAGATATTATAGTTTAAAGATTTATAAGAGAATACTATAAGCAGTCGAGCCCAGCTCTGGCAGCTCAGATGGTCAAGGATCTGCCTGTAATACAGGAGACCCAGGTTTGATCCCGAGGTTGGTAAAATCCCCTGGAGAGGGGAATGGCTACACACCCCAATATTCTTGCCTGGAGAATTTCGTGGCTAGAGGAGCCTGGGGGTGCTACGGTCCCTGGAGTAGCAAGGAGTCGGAACCAACTGAGTGACTGACTGGCACTATGAGCAGTCATGTACCGACAAGTTGAGCAACCTAAAGAAATATTACCTAAAGATAAGTTTTTAGAAACATACAGCCGACCAAGATTGAATCATGATGAAGTAGAAAACTTGAACAGGCCTATTACTAAGTAAGGAGATTGACTCCCAACAAGCAAGCAAACAGGCAAAAAGAAACAAACCAACAGCATGTGGCTTCATTGGTGAATTCTACCAAATATACAAATTAAAATTAATACCAGTCCTTCTCAAGCATTATAAAAAAGAGTAAGATGGAACTCCTGCAAACTCATTTTATGAGGCCAGCATTGTGCTGATACAAAAACCAAGTAAGGACATTACACACACAAAAAAATTTACAGGTCCTAATATCTTTAATGAACACAGATGTAAAAATGCTCAACTGTATTTTAGCAGGCCAAATTCAACTGTACATTAAAAGGGTCATTTGATCATACCATGGTTAAGTGGCATATATTCTAGAGTTGGATCAGTAGCCACAGGTCAATCAATGTGATATGCTACATTGACAAAATAAAAATTATTTGATCTCATAAATGCAGAAAAGACTTGAAAAAGTCAATATCCATAAGGAGCATACCTCACCATAACAAAGCCATCCTTGATAAGACCATAGCTAACATGGGGCTGCAAAGGGTCGGACACGACTGAGCGACTGAACTGAACATCCTATCAGCAGTGAAAAGTGAAAATGTTCTCCTCTAACATCAAGAATAAGACAAAGATCCCCACTTTCACCACTTTCATTCAACTTAATATTGGAAGTCCTATCCAGAATAATTAGGCAGGGAAAGGAAATAAAAAATATCCAAATTGTCGAAGTAAGCCTCCTATTTACATATGGCATGATTTTATATATATATATAGGACTTCCCTAGTGGCTCAGAGGGTAAAGCATCTGCCTGCAGGCAGGAGACCCAGGTTTGATCCCTGGGTCGGGAAGATCCCCTGGAGAAGGAAATGACAACCCACTCCAGTATTCTTGCCTGGAAAACTCCATGGACGGATGAGCCTGGTAGGCTGCAGTCCATGGGATCACAAAGAGTCGGACACGATTCTCTTTTTATATATAGAAAGCCTGGACTCCATCAGAAAACCATTAGAGCTAATAAACAAATTCAGCAAAGTTATATAATAAAAAAATCAATATAGAAAAATCATTTGTATTACTATAAGGTAGTCACAAACTGTCAGCAAGATAAATGAATTTGCAGGTGTTTCAAAATGGATTAAAAAAACCTAGTAGTAACTTGATCAAGAAGGTGAAAAACCTGTATATTAAAACTATAGACATTAATGAAATAAATTGAAGGAGTCAAATAAATGGGAAGACATTTTATGTTTATTAATTTGGACAATTAATATTATTAAAATGTCTATACTACCCAAAGCAATCTACAGATTCAATGCAACTGCTATCAAAATTCCAATGATATTTTTTCACAGAAGTTGAACAAGCAATCCTAAAATTTGTGTAGAATCACAAAAGGCCCCAAATAACCAAAGCAATTTTGAGAAAAAAAATACAACTGGAAGCATACACTTAATGATTTCAAGCTATATTACAAAGCTCTAATTATCAAAACAATATTGTATTGGCTTAAAAACACAATGGAACAGAATAGAGAGATAGATCAGTGGAAGAGAATAGAGAGACAAGAAATAAATCTACACACCTGGTCAATTAGCCTATGACGCAGTAACCAAGAAAATAAAATGGAACTGGAGAGTCTCCTCAATGAAATGGTATTGGTAAAACTGAACAGCCACAAGCAATAGAATGAAGCTATATCACTATTTTACATCATATATAAAAATTAGCTCAAATGATTAAAAATTTTGGCATAAGACCTAAAACCATAAAATCCCAAGTTGAACATAGGCAAGTAAGCTCTTTGACATTAGTCTTGGAGATGATTTTCAAATCTGGCACCTGTAGCAAAATTTATATGAGAATACCATTGTATTTAGTTGCATTGTGCAGCTTCAACTGCCTGCAACAAATTCGGATAAATTCTCTTTTCATTTTTATTCTGTTACAAAACCTCTTTTTAGGTTTACTTATTATGGCCTCTTAGATCCACCCATCATTTAAAACTGGACATTCAATTTCCAAATACATGGGTGTCTTGAAGTTTCTTTGATATTACTGTCTCATTTTGATATTAATTTCTCATTTAAATGCTTTCTTCTCTGGAATCGCCCTCTTTTTTTTTTTTTTTAGTACTTTAACTTTATTGCAGCTTTCAATAAATCAAAGATCTCTCTTGGTAAATGTCACATTACTCTTGAAAATATAAGGGTTATTTTCAAATATCTTTTGATACGGATTTCTAACATAAGTCTACAGTGATAAGAGAACAGACACATGAATTCTATCCTTTAGAGCTTGACATTTTTGCAGCCTGTTTTATTTCCCTGGATAGGTTCCAGTGTCTCCTGGTTTATAGAACTTGGTTTATAAGAACTTGAGTTGAATTTGTATTCTACTGTTGTATGAAAATTGTATAAATCTTAGTTATATATTGAATTGGTCCATAGTGCTTTTTAGGTCTACTGTATCCTTCTACTTTTCTGTCTGTTCATTCTATTAATTTTTGAGAGTTTGATACTGAAACTGCAACTAAAAATTTATCTGTTTAATAACAACTATAATGTAAAGTGGAACTATATGTTAATCTGTTCTGTATTTTCCAAGTCTTCTGTAAATGTGTTATCATACTTTCATAATTTAAAAAAGACAAAAGGAAATCATCAAGTTCCTGAAAAAAATTTAAGTGAGACTGCATCAAACTAAAAAGCTTCTTTTGATGAAAGGAAACTCTCAATCTACTGAATGGGAGAAAATGTTTGAAAGTCATATATCTGGGGTTAATATCCAAGATATGTAAAGAACTCATGCAACTCAATTGCAGATATACAAACAATACACTTTTTAAATGTTAGAGGAACTGAACCAGACATTTTTTTCCAAAGAATATGTACATACGACCAATAGAGACATAAGAAGGTGCTCAACATCACTAATAATCAGTGAGATGCAAACGAAACCACAGTAAGATGTCACCTTACACCTGTTGCAATGATTATTACCAAAAAGACTAGAAATGACAAGTGTTGGCAAGAGTCTAGGGGCATGAGAGGAACCCTTGTGCTCTGTTCATAGGAATGTACTTTGATGTAGTCTCTACAGAAAACATTGTTAAGGTTCCTCAAAAATTTACGATATAGTGATTCCATTTCTGGATATTTATTTGAAGAAAGGAAGACATTCAGTGGAAAAGATTTATGCACCTCTATGCTCATTAGGTTGGAGAAGGAAATGGCAACCCATTCCAGTGTTCTTGCCTGGAGAATCCCGGGAAGAGAGGAGCCTGGTGGGCTGCTGTCTATGGGGTCTCACAGAGTTGGACACGACTGAAGCGACTTAGCAGCAGTAACATGCTTGTTAGAGCATTAAATACGATAGCCAACATACAGAAACAACCCAAGTGCACATCACTGGATGAATGGATAAAAAATCATGTGTGTGTGTGTGTGTGTGTATGTGTGTGTGTGTGTGTTTATACACACACAATGGAATATTACTAGCCATAAAAAAGAATGAAATATTGCCTTTTGTGACAACAAATGGACGTCAAGGGCATGATGCTAAGTGAAACAGGTCAGACAGAGAAAGACAAATACTAGATTGATCTCTTTTATATATGAAATCTTACAAACAGTAGCTACAAGCAAGCTTATAGTTACAGAGAACAGATTAGAAAAGATTGGTGGTTGCCAGAAATGGAGTAGTGGAGGGCGAAAGAAATATGTGAAGTGGGTCGAGATATAAACAAAAAGTACTATATCTTTCATCTATATTTCTTTTATTTACAAGATAACTTTTTTGAGGGATATCAATAGTGTTAAATTTTTTCTGATCATTTTATTTTTCCCTTTTATTTTTAATTATTTTAATTGAAGATAATTACTTAAATTAGGAGCTGGAATATTGCTGTGATATAACCCTATTTGTATCTTTCCCCCAAAGTTTTAATAGACTCTAAATCCATGGAAATTGAGGAATGTATCAAGTGCCTGGCTTTTAGGGAGAACCTTCATATCTCTATTCATGTGTCCAGGAGGAAGGATTTCCATGGAATAATGCTACCACCATGGGAAGGAGAATGCCTTACTTGACTGGTGAGATTGGGAGAAGAAATGAATTTTGTCTTCTGGATGCTTTATATTTAAAATTCTTTAAAATCACTTTCACTGCTCTTTCATGTAGTAAATTCACAGGGAAAGTGGAAAATAGAATAGTTTTTTATTTATGAAAGTGAAAAAAAGGTATATTGCAAATTCTTAAGCAGCCACTGATTTTTTAAAAAGTATAATTGTTACAGTATAGAGCAGATAAGTTGGACTCATAAAATGACCATTTAAAATCAGAGAAAGCAGAAAAGCACAAAGGACAATCAAAATACTAATCAAAGGAAATTTGATTAATTTCCTTCAGAAATTTCAATCAAAGCTGACTTCAGAATAGAGGAAATTATCAGAGATAATTATGGACCAGTTTTTTCACGAAAACATGTTGATCTTGTTCAGTTGTTCGGTCGCTCAATTGTGTCCGACTGCAATTCCGTGGACTGTAGCACACCAGGCTTCCCTGTCCTTCACCAACTCCCAGAGCTTGCTCAAACTCAGGTCTGCTGAGTCAGTGATGCCATCTAACCCTCTCATCCTCTGGCATGCCCTTCTTCTCCTGCCTTTAATCTTTCCCAGCATCAGGGTCTTTTCTAATGAGTCATTTCTTTGTATCAGGTGCCCAAAGTATTGGAGCTTCAGCTTCAGCATCAGTCCTTCCAGTGAATATTTAGGATTGATTTCCTTTAGGAAAGAATAATAAAGCTAAATATGGATGTACCTAAAAGATTGTCAAAATACAACTAAAAGGAGAAATAGACAAATTCATTAAGGTTATTCAGAGACTTCATCACCCTTCCATAAGTAGTTGATAGTAATTGATGGGTAAGCCATTGTAAGATAATCAGGAGTTAGAAAATTAGTAAAGATAGAGGTGACCCAAACAGCATTACTAATGAACTTGGTCTTGGTCTGTGTGACAGTCATTGAATACTTCAGTACATTGAACAAATAACATTCTTTTCAAGCTCATTTGGAACATTCTTCAAGATATACAACATTCTGGGCCATAAAACACACTGTAACAGATGAGAAGATGGGATGTGTCATATAAAGTATACACTCAGACAAAAATGAAATTAAATAAAAACTCAATGACTGAAAGATGGCTGGTTATTCCCAAATACTTGAAATAAAGCAACAAACTTCTCGATAATGTGTTTTGAACTAAATGAAAATGTAACTCCTTAAAATTTTTGAGATGCATTGTAAACAGTAGTTAGAGAAAATTTTACAAAATTGAATGCATATATTAGAAAATAAAGATCTGAAATCTTCAGCTTAAGATTCTACCTTAAGAAATTAATGTTGAGTTATTTAAGGTTAAAGTAAGAAGAAAAGATATAATAAAAAATAGAGAAAATGATGAAATTAAAAATGGGAAAAAAGATAATAAACTAAAATAAAATTATCTATAAAGATTAATAAAATTGATAAACTCTAACCAGGCAAACCAAAAAATTTAGGATGTTTCTTCATATACTGAGCTCTTCTTTTATTTGTAGTTTTTCACAGTCAGATCCTTATATATTTTGATAGTATGTACCCTTGACATCAGGGCTTCCCAGGTGGCTTAGTGGTAAAGAATCCTCCTGCCGATGCAGGAGACACAGACTCAATCCCTGAGTCGGAAGATCCCCTGGAAGAGGAAATGGCAACCCACTCCAGTATTCTTGCCTGGAAAAGCCTGTGGACAGAGGAACCTGGTGGGCTACAGTCCATGGGGTTGAAAAGAGTTAGATATGACTTAACATCTGAGGACACACGCACCCTTGATATTATATCAAAATGGATTTATCTTTTTTTTAAATTTAAATATGTCTAGCATTTATATTTTATGGTCTATCTCTGCAAATCCGTATTTCCAGATGAAAATGAGGGAAAAAAAAATCATACAAATCCCAGTTGAGAAACATTCTACAAAATACCTGAGCAGTATTGACCAAAATTGTAAAGGTCATCAAAAACAAAGAATATTTGAGAAAACTTTAGACATGCAGGAGCTTCAGGAGACATAACTGAGTGCAATGTGGTATCATGTATAGGGCACAACAGAGTCTCTGAAGCAATTTATTTTTTTAGGTTACAAATATTTGTGGGGCATGCACTATATCCTCAATACTAGAAATAACTTCAAGTGTATAGAAAAATGATAATCTTCCTACTTTGTAAAATGAACATTGTTCTATTAAGTTAGGGTTTTTAATTGGATTAAAAATGAAATAGAGTAGCTCTAGATAGAGTAATGATTGCTGGTTGATTAGTTAAACAGGCTGCTGCTTCTGCTGTTACTGGTTTTGTTATTATTATTTTATGTATTTTGATATTGTGAACAGCTTTTTAAAAATGGAGAATAGATTTCGTTATAATAGCTCTTCATTTTATAGATGAGCAGGAAGCTCAGATGAGTAGCATATCTGATGAGTCACAGTGAGGAAAAGAGCAAAAAATTCATGTTTTTCTCCTGTATTGTCCAAAATGTTATAAATTATTTAAAATTAATCATAGTCCTCATATAGACACATTGCTGACATGTATTTCAGGAACTCCCATTCTTATCTCACAAGCCTAATTTTCTTTTATAAAATTACAGTAATATGAAAACATATTTTAAAATCATAACCACTTTCTGGTGCTTCCTTAGATGTTCATAGTAATCTCAATCTGGCCTTGAAAAAATAAAAATAGGCAGCTTTATTTGGTAAGATATCAAATTATACCTATCCTAATCACACCTATGGAACATAACTGTTCTCATTTCCACTGATCAGTGAACAGGTAAGCAGGAGAATTTCACTCATATTATTTGAAAGAGTCTTATCATCTGCCAAATAGGCGTTGTTTAATGTTAACAGGAGAGCCATAAAGAGATCTATAACTGAATAGACCAGAATGCGGCCCATCTGCTACAATAGATATAGAATCAATTTTGAACAAGGCTTTCCCCCTACTTTTTGTCCTTTAAAAAATTAATTAGACTAAGTTATAAAATTCAGACTCATTTTAGAAATAATAGTTCTGTCCACTCTAGCCTTATTGCTACTTAAATCTTACTAATAAGGAAATACATTTAAGCAAGGTAAATAGAAATATTTTGAAGATAGCTTTGCTTCTCATCATAATCAAAGAATAAGAAAGAAAAAATGAGTTAATATAATACTGAGCTTGGGAAGAGGCTCCAAGTATATAGATCCAGTAATTTTAGGGAACTTTATAAATAACTATATTCATTAAAATGTTTTTGGCCAGGAACAAATAGACTTTGAAAATGAGCCATAATGAATTTGTTAAATGGAAGCCAACTCAGACATTAACAAGTAGGGCCAGGATTTCTTTAAATTCTTTGATTATCTTTGATTATGAAATTAATTTCCTATTCATATATGTAGCAATACTAAAATTTAGTAAGTTTAATAAATCTACTTTTGAACTATACAAAATAATGTTTATATTATTATAGTATGCAATTCTGTTTATATTATAGTCATTATAAAATTTATAATTTTTAAGCATCAATAATCCTAACTTCTGACCAAAGCTGTAATTTAACCTTTATGTTTATTATTTGTGACATATTCCCATATACTAAGCTGAAAACCTTACATGTTTTTTCCTTTTTATTATTCATTGGCACGAATGTACCTGAAACACACTGGTCCTTGATCGGTTGTTTATACTCTATTTTAGTATTCTGCAATAATCTTTAATCTAGCATTTTTTAAAAATGTAGTTTAAAAAATCAACTGAAGTCTTTAAAGAATTACTATAACTTACCTGAGAAATATTAACATATCATCTTTCTTTTCATAAATTGCATCCATTTTCTGTTGAACTGTTTTGCCCTCATATAGCAGTTACAAAGGTGAAGCATCATTAAACTTTATGAAACAAAGTCTGGTTTTACCTTAAAAACTTGGAGTCAACAGGAAATGATACCTTCATAAAGCCGAGAACAGGCCTTTTATTTAAACATCATTAAATGAAGATGAAAATACAATGAAAGAGATTATGAGAAGACAGCTGGTATACTGTTCTCTACTGAAACAGTCCTTGACCTCTGGCCTGTTCTGTTAGCAGACAAATGGTCTGGGATTTGTCCGTTAGTGTGTGATACCAACAGGCCAACAAGAAATTTGAGGGTAGATCAACCACAATCTATATGTGTTATTGACCCAAATCAGCAAAAAAGTGTGCATCTTTTATCAGCAAATAATGATTGTCAGAATTTACATTAGACAATGAAAACAACTGAAATTTCAGCTTTATTTTCTGGCATCCTCTTTGCTTACAAGGGAGTACATCTTTTTGTTGTAACAGCTACTTTAAAGATAATGATTTAGTATCCAGGCATTCTATCTGTAGGTAAATGTTTAGAAGTTCCCATTTATTACCCTCAAGAATACTTTATTGAATTTTCTTGGTTTTAGAAATAGTAAATGTTATAATTAAGTATCACTTTAATTAAAGTTATGTCTGCACGTGGTTAAATGAGCAGGTATATCTGTGAATAATTTGATCAATAGATGAAGATCATTGGACCCTCATTGATATCTTTGAATTTATGTTGAAGTTATTTGAAGGAAAAAGTGCACTAAAGTGTTTATAGACATACTTCCCCATTTCAAAAAGTATGAAAATAGTTTTAACTGACCTGGTTAGGGCGATATAAGCTACAATAATGCAAAAGTCAAGCTATGATTGGAAACAGCAAAATTTTCTTCTTTCATAAGGCTGATTAGTATTCCATTCTATATATATACTACAGTTTATTCATTCGTCTGTTGATAGACATATGAGTTCTTTTCATATCTTGGTATTATAAAAATGCTTTAATGAACATGGGAGCGTATATGCCTCTTCTCAATCCTAATCTCAGTTACTTTGAGAATGTACTGAGAAGTAGGGTTGCTGGATCATATGATAGTTCTATTTTTAATTTTTTGAAACACCTCCATATTGTTTTTGCACAGAAGTTCCAATATTTTACATTTCACTGAATACCAGTTTCTCCACATGCTCATCAATTTCCAGTTTATCCACATTCTCACCAGTGCTTTTTCTTTGATTTTTTTATAATAGTCATTCTAACAGATGGGAGATGATATCTCCTTGCGACTTTGATCTGTATGTCCATGACTATGACAGATACTGGCCATCTTTTCATACACTTATTGGTCATTTGTTAAGTTTTCTTTGGAGAGATGTATATTCATATTCTTCTCCATTTTTCAATCAGGTTTTAAGTTTTTTTCTATTGAGTTAAATGAGTTCCTTGTGTATTTTGGATATTAATATCATGTTAGATACATAGTTTCCAAAAGATTTCTTCCAATGTGTAGGTTGCCTTTTTACTCTTCTGGTTATTTCTTTTGCTACACATAATCTCTTTAGTTTGATGTGATTCCCCTTGTTTAACTTTGCTTTTATTTTTGGCCTCATATCCAAGAAATCGTTGTCCAAACCAGTGTTGTAAAATTTTCCCTTATATTTTTTCTATGAATTTTATATTTTCAGGCTTTATTGAAATTTTCAATCCATTTTGAGTTGACTTTTGTATATGAGATAAAATAGTGTTTGGTTCTTTTGTACTGTGGCTGTTCAGTTTTCCCAACACCATACATTAAAGAGACTTATCTTTTGCTTCCTCCTTCCCTCTCAGGTTTCCTTTGGCTACTAAGGGTGCTTTGTGGTCTAATACAGGTTTTAGAATTATTTGTATTCCTGTGAAAAATGTCATCGGGGTTTAAAAAGGGATTGCATTGAATCTATAGATTGCTTTGGACATAAGGAATTGGTACCAGTATTAATTTTTTGAATACATGACAGTGGAATATCTTTTCATTTATATCTTTTTCAGTTGCTTTCAGTGTTGTCTTACAGAATATAGTGTAGAGATCTTTCACCTCTTTGACTAAATTTAATTCTAAGTATTTTATTGTTATTGATGCTTTTGTAAGTGGGATTGTTTTTAAATTCTGTCTGTAATAGTTTGTTGTTAGTGTAGAGAAATGCAACTGATTTTTCAGTATTGAAGTATAGTTGATTTATAGTGTTTCAGGTGTACAACAAAGTGATTTATATATACACATATACATATATATATATGTGTGTGTGTGTGTATATATATATATATATGAAGCTTAGCCGTGAAACGGTGCCTGTCTGAGCCACCAGGGAAGTGTGTATGTATATGTATACCTATACACCATATATGTATATATGACTGAGTAGTATTCTATTGAGTTAATTCCATTTGGGAGTCTCTGCTTCCTAGAAGCAGAGTTACTATTTGCTTTCCTGGGTTAGTGAGGTTTCCAACTATTATCTCTTCAAATATTTGGGGGCCCTATCTCTGTGTCTCTCTTCACTCTGGGATCTCTATAACGTGAATGTTAGTGTGCTTGATGTTGTCTCAGAGGTTCTTAAACTGTCTACATTTCCTCTCTTTTTTTTTTCTTCTTTTTTCCCATTCTACAGCAGTGATTTATATTACTCCCTCTTCTAGTTCACTGATCCATTCTTCTGAATAATTTAGTCTACTATTGATTCCTTCTAGTGTATTTTTCACCTCTTTTTGGCTCTCCTTTACATTTTCTAACTCTGTTAAAAACTTTTAAGTTCTCACTCTGTGTACCCATTCTTCTCCCAAGTTCTTTGATCATGCTTACAATCATCATTCTGAATTTTTTCTTGGGTAGATTGACTGTCTTCACTTGGTTCTTCTGGGATTTTGTCGCCTAATCTGGAACATATTCCTCTGCCGCTTCCTTTTTGTATGGTGCTATTTGTATTTTTATGTGTCTAGTATGTTATTTATGTTTCTCAATCTTGGAGAGATGGCCGTTTGTAGGAGGTGTCTTGCGTATTCCAGCAGTGCACACCCATCTCATCACTCTAGGTATATTCTTGAGGGGTTCCTTCTGAAAGGGCCGCATGGCTCCTTTTGTTTTGGTGGGCTGACTATGTGGGTGTGAAGTTTCCATAAACATTTTAGTTGTTACAATATCTTTAAACAGATAATAGCCTAATTTTGAATGCATTCTGAAACTCTACATTTTTATTCTCTCTTGGGTCTTCCCTGGTGGCTCAGCAATAAAGAATCCACCTACCAATGCAGGAGTCGCAGGAGATGCAGGCTCGACCCCTGGGTCAGGAAGGGCCCCCTGGGGAAGGGCGTTGCAACTCACTCCAGTATTCTTGCCTGGAGAATCCCCATGGATGGAGGAGCCTGGTAGCTACACTCCACAGGGTTGCAAAGAGTCAGACATGACTGAAGTGACTTCACATGCACGCCACATTTCATCTTTTAGGGAAAATTTCAGTCATTATTTTCTCAGATGAAATTTCTTCTACTTTGTCTCTTTCTTCTCTCCTTCTCAGATCCCTGTAATGAAAATAATTGCTCCACTTGATAATCCAGAAGTCCCTGAAGCTATCCTTGCTTTTTCATGCCTTTTTGTTGTTGTTGTTCCTCTGATTGGATGAATTCTTCTCTTGCCTTCAAGTTTGCTGATCTTTTTTTCTGCTTCATCTAGTTTGTTTGTGAGCCATTCTATTGAATATTTTAGTACAGTGCTAAAATATTTAGTACAAGTATTTTAATATTTGGTTGGCCAAAAAGTTCACTTGACATTTTTGGTTAAATTTTCATTTGCTTACGAAAATCTCAAACGAACTTTTTGGTCAACCCAATATTATGTTCACGTTGTGATTTTTCCTTGGTATTTTCTTTTATTTCCTCTTCGTTGAAATTCTCACATTGTCCATCCATTTCTCTCAACTTTAGTGAACATCTTTATGACAATTATTTTGAGTTCTTTATTAGGTAAATCACTTACCTCTATTTCACTGAAGTCTTTTTCTAGGTTTTAATCTTACTCATTCACTTGAAATATTTTCTTCAGTTTCTTCATTTTCCTTAATTCCCTGCATTGGTTTCTATAGATTCAATAAAATAGCCACCTCTCCTAGTCTTGAAAGAGTTACCTTGTGTAGTAATTCATTTAGTATTGACCTATCTCTTGATTGTCTCTCAAACCTGATTGTCCAAGTACCTACCTTTATTTTTAGTTCAGTTAAGTCACTCAGTCTTGTCCTACTCTTTGTGAACCCGTGGATTGCAGCACCTCAGGTTTCCCTGTCCATCACCAACTCCCAGAGCTTGCTCAAAGTTATGTCCATCAAGTCGGTGATGCCATCCAACCATCTCATCCTCTGTTGTCTCCTCCTTCTCCTGCCTTCAATCTTCGCCAGCATCAGGGTCTTTTACAATGAGTCAGCTCTTCATATCTGGTAGTAACTGAGGTATGCCAAGACCTGCAGTGTCCCAGAGGCGCTCAAATCAGCACCCAGATGCAGGTTGATTAGAAGGTGAAACATCAGACAGCAGCTTAGAAAGTATGTCATTAGGAACTGCCATGGAGAAACTTGGAACTGGACTTTTGACTGTGCCGTCTGCATTGGGCCTGGTTCATAGATAGGGAAAGATGTACCTGCACACTTAATTCTTTGTTTGCTGGAGTCCTGAGGTACTCGAATGGAAGCCGCACTGACTATCACAGCAACGTGATTCTAGTGCTCTCTCTCTCCCTGGCTCTCTCTTGAGTGGCAGATGTATAAACTGATGCACAGATATGTGCATCTGCTCCTCTCAACAAAGTACTGGTGGTTTAGAGTGAGTTTTAGTGAGAAGACAGTGGTGTCTGCAGTGTTTTCTAGTTTTTGTTGAGGATTGCAGTCAGCCACTAGATGTGTGCTAAATTAGAACCTGATCATTAGGCAGTGGCTTTTTAAGAAGGCAAGTAGGCCTCTTTCAGAGAAATGCTGAGAGGTGAGTGTTCTGTTTTGCTGAGCCCTGGGCGGACAGCCATGCGAGTCCTCCAGACCAGTTAAGAACTATTTCTTTGTTAGCTACTGTGTAGTGGGTTTCCCTGATGCAAGTCCCATTGGCTTTCAGAGTTAGGTGGTTTGGAGATCTCATCTATAAGGTGAGAATCTTAAAAGTTGGGGTGCCATATGTAGAGTCCAAACCCTTCACTCCTCTCGGACAAACTGCAAATTAAGAGAGGAGTTCCTCAGGATTGCATGGTGCCGTGTCATAAGGGAGAGTTTATGGGGGATGTGTCACAACCTTTTCTATCCGTGTCAATATGAATGATGTATTTTATCATTTACCCAGTGAATAGAAATCACTCAGCTTGTTGCAGATTTCTTTCCGAAGGAACTGCTTCATGTGTAGCTATAGATGCAATGTGTGGCTGGGAAGAGGTAAGTTCAAGAGGTTGCTGTGTTGCCATCTTGAACTGAAACTCTTGATTTATATATTTATTTAATTTTGCTACCTATTTTATAATAAGATGGGAAGAACCTTTCACTTCTAGCCAAGACGAATTAACAAGATCACAATTTGTGATCTTTGTCTTCTGACTGAAACACTTTCTAAAAGACTACGTATGTGGGACAGTGGTTTTCAAGATATTAAATCTTGGGATAAGGATAGTATACCCATACAGATAGGAATGAAATGTGATAAGATCTGCGGTTTTCTGAGTTTATTGCCTTAGGAGAGTTTCCTTTGGAGCTTGGAGGCAGAAACTGGGCAGAACTTAATGATTACAGAGTTGATGGTATGGACCTGGGACTCCAGGAATCCTGAAGTAGCAAATTTATCCAGGGCAGTGTTCCAGTCTGCAGAGAGCAACACAAAGAGAAAGCTCTGATAATGTGGAGAGGGGCCCTGTCAAGTCTTCAGCTGAGTACTGGTCAGCTCATGGCTATGAGGAAACTACTGAAAACTCTGAAGAAGGGGAAACCTAAAAGAAATAGAAAGACTAATATTCAAATGTTAGACCTGTTCATGTTCCTCTCCCTACATGTCACACTTAAAAACATAATTCATGGGCATAAAGTATTAATAGTTCATTCCGAATGTGTTGTCTCAGGTGTGAGGCACAATTGTCACTAAATTAAATGCTTCTCTGAGTCTTTCAAACAAAACTTGAAAGCAAGATCAGAAAATATCAGATAGTAATCAGTTGACTGAATCCCAGAAGAAAACTCAGGAATATGCATAGACAAAATATGGATAGAAGATATGTGTAGAGGAAATATGGAGAGAAAATATAAAACATCCTACAACTTCATGGCATGTTATAACCAATCAAAAGGTGCAAAGTAGTATAAAATATGATCCATTAGGAAGAGAATAATTAATCAGTAGAAACTGACTCAAAAATAATACACATGATAGTAAAAAGCAGCCTTCAATTAGTTAATAAAACTGCATTCCATGTGTTCAAAAAGCTACAAGAAAGAGCATACATGTTAAATATAGACACAAGAAGAAAATAATCACATAAACTTCTAGAGATGAAACCTAGACTAGTGTCTGTGATAAGAGATTGTGAGGGCACTAGACAGGAATAGAAAGGTAGAAGAACATATTCATCAGCCTGAAGACATAGCAATAGAAAATGAGTGAAAGGAAATAAAAATGGGGGAAAAAAGACTAAAAAGAGAACCAACAGAGCATCAGTGAACTGTAAGACAACTTCCGGTACCCTAACACACTTACAATATGGACCCCAAAGAGGGACAACACAGAAAATATTTGAAGAATTATGGTCAAGATTTTTTCCAAATTTGATCAAAACTGTAAGCCCACAGTTCTAAGAAGTTCAAATAATACCAAATGATAGTGCATGAAACATGAAGGCAACTAAACCAAGACACGCTATAATAAAAAGGCTTAACACCAGAGGAAAAGAGCAACAGGATGAAATGAATTTTTTGACAACTTTTTATACTTTTAGCTTTTATAATGAGATACTTGTGAAAAGAATTATCTTTCAAATGTGATTAAGTATAAAAGGCAGCTCACATTACTCTCTGACTGTATATCTCTTTTCTGAGCACTATTCAGATGTTCAGAACTAATTAACACTTCCCTTTCAATGAAGGGCATAGTAAAATAAGCTGTAATTGAGCACAAGTACCAAGTGTCTGCTCACTGTGGGAGATCATTGTTTGAGAGACATTTAGTGCTACTGACCCTGACTAAGTCTTGATGTACTACCCAGTTGTACTTTTGTTAATGTGCACAAAATCACCAAGCTGCCAGTTGTAATGGGAAATGTGGGAAGCTGAAGGATGGGTATACCTACACATTGTGTGTGCGGAACACGCTGAACCATTGTGTCTGAAGAAGGCATAGCTAGGAATTAAAACATTTACTGCGTTTTTTTCTGTGAAAGGTTTGATGAACATATAACTTGTTCAGTATATTTTTGACATTTATCATCCATACCATAAAGTATATAGTGATACCCATAACCAAATGAAAACCATAAGGCAAAGATTTACTGAAAAAGCATCAGCATTTCCTTCATATTTAGTACTTACTATAAGGAGACTGGACCTGAAAATGATGACTAAAGCTATAGGAAATCTTAGTAAATCTTTTTTTGATGCATGATTTTACATTTAGATAAAGTGTATATTCTAAATTAATATCACTTATTTCTAATCTCAAGAAACCTTTCCAGCACACAAAAAGTAAAGCTAAGCATGTCTTGGCTCTAATGGTACAATAATAATGAAATAAGTTAAATGATATTATATTATTGTCATTAATAACATACCCATCTGAGTGCAGAGTTCCAAGGAATAGCAAGGAGAGGTAAGAAAGTCTTCTTAAGTGAACAATGCAAAGAAATAGAGGAAAACAATAGAATGGGAAAGACTAGAGAACTCTTGAGGAAAATTAGAGATACCAAGGGGATATTCCATGCAAAAGAGAGAAAGAGTATAGACCCAACAAAAGCAGAAGATATTTAGAAGTGCTGGCAAGAATACACAGAATTATACAAAGAGGTCTTAATAACCTGCATAGCTATGATGATATGATTACTACACCTAGAGCCAGACATCCTGGAGTGTGGAGTCAAGTGGACGTTAGAAAGCATCGCTGTGAACAAAGCTAGTGTAGGCGATGGAATTCCAGCTGAGCTATTTCAAATTCTAAAAAAATGATGATGTTAAAGTGGTGCACTCAATATGCCAGCAAATACGGAAAATTCAGAAGTGGCCACAGGACTTTCAAAGGTCAGTTTTCATTCAAATCCCAAAGAAGGGCAATGCCAAAGAATGTTCAAATTACCATACAGTTGTACTCATTTCACACACTAGCAAGGTAATGCTCAAAATCTTTCAAGCTTGGCTTCATTAGTATGTGAACTGAAATGGAACTTCCAGATATATACAGGATGGATTTAGAAAAAGCAGAGAGACCAGAGATCATATTGCCAACATCTGCTGGACCATAGAAAAAGCAAGGACATTCCAGAAGAATCTACTTCTGCTTCATTGATTACGCTAATATCTTTGACAGTGTGTATCACAACAAACTGGAAAATTCATAAAGAGATGCAGATACCAGACTACCTTAACTGCCTCCTGAGAAACCTGTATACAGTTCAAGATGCAGCATTTAGAGCCGGACATGGAACAACGAACTGGTTCAAAAATTGGGAAAGGTGTACATAAAGGCTGTATATTGTCATCCTGCCTATTTAACTTATTTGCAGAGTACATCATGCAAAATGCCGGGCTGGATGAAGCTCGAGCTGGAATCAAGATTGCCCAAAGAAATATCAGTAACCTCAGATATGAAGATGATACCACCCTAATGGTGGAAAGCAAAGAGGAACTAAAGAGCCTTTTGATGAAGGTGAAAGAGGAAAGTGAAAAAGCTTTCTAAACTCAACATTCAAAAGACGAAGATCGTGACATCTGGTCCCATCACTTCATGGCAAATAGATGGGGAAAAAATGGAAACAGTTTTTTCTGTAAAACGACAGACTTGTTTTTTAAAGCCAGACCTTATTTTCTTGGGCTCTGCACTCACTGCAGATGGTGACTGAAGTATGAAATTAAGATGCTTTCTTCCTGGAAGAAAAGTTATGACAAACCTGGACAGTAAGTAGAGACATAACTTTGCCAACAAAGGTCTGTATAGCCAAAGCTATGGTTTTTCCAGTAGTCATGTATGAATATGAGAGTTCGACCATAAAGAAGGCTGAGAATCAAAGAATTGAATCTTTAGAACTGTAATGCTGGAAAAGACTCTTGAGAGTCCCTTGGACAGCAACAAGATCAAACCAGTGAATCCTAAAGAAAGTCAACTAAAAATATTCATTGGAAGGAATTTTGCTGAAGCTCCAATACTTGGTTTACCTGATATGAAGAGCTGACTCAATGAAAAGACCCTGATGCTGGGAAAGATTGAGGGCAGTAGGAAAAGGGGGCAGCAAGGATCGGATGATTGGATGGCATCAGCAACTCAATGGACATGAGTTTGAGTGAACTCCAGGAGACAGTGAGGAACAGGGAAGCTTTGTGTGCTCTGTCCACGGGGTCACAGAGAGTCAGACACAACCGAGCGACTGATCAACAATAACATTGTCATTTAATGCTTTATATGGTTAATTATCATAAATGTTTAATACATTTATCCATTTCATAGACTCAAAGCTTTTGTAAATTTCTTCTGTTGATTGTAAAATATCTGGCATTATTATGAATGCTATGTTGAATTCAATTAGCATGTGTGTGTGTGTGCACGCACGTGCGCTCAGTTATGCTTGACTCTTTGTGACCCTCCATGGACAGTAGCCTGCCAGGCTTCTCTCTCCATGAAATTTTCCAGGAAAGAATACTGGAGTTGGTTGTCACTTTATTCTCCAAAGGATCTTCCCAACCTAAGGATCGAACCTGTGTCTCTTGCATCTCCTGCACTGGCAGGCAGATTCTTTACCACTAGTGCCACCTGGGAAGGCCCTCGGTTAGCATATTGAAGCTAAAATTTAAAAATCATGATGTACGTGCATACAGTGGTAGGTTATAGTATTGAGTTTGCGGGCTTCCCTGGTGGCTTAGATGGTAAAGAATCTGTCTGCAGTGCAGGAGACTGGGGTTCTATCCTTGGGTTGGGAAGATCCTCTGGAGAAAGGAATGGCAACCCACGCCAGTATTCTTGCCTGGAGAATTCCATGGACAGAGGAGCCTGGTTGGTCACAGCCTGTGGATTCCCAGAATTGCAGACCACAGAGCAGTTAACACTTCCACTTTGAAAACATGTTATTTGGGCTTTCCTGGTGGCTCAGCTGATAAATGAATCTGCCGGCAATGCAGGAGACCTGGGTTTGATCCCTGGATTGGGAAGATCCCCTGGAGAAGGAACAGCTGCCCGCTCCAGTATTCTGACTGGAGAAATCTATGATAAATGTGTATTTGTCATAGGTTTAAATCATAACTTCATTCATAACCTAGGATATTATATGATATAAAATATTTACTCAAATTTTACAATTATAAATTATATAACATATATGATGCATTATGTATATCACATCTAAATATAAAGAAATATCGATAAATATTAAACAGAGTGCTGAATTTACAAAAAAATAGGTTAGGTTGAACTAAAATGTGAAAGACAGTATTTTCTGCCTGCCTCATCACTAATGAGAAATTTGAAGTTTGAAGCTTTCTGAATCTACTTAGTAACTCAACTTGTATTGTCAACAGTTTATATCACTGAGACTCCAAATATTGAATCACTGTCATCAACAAATATTGGTAATATTTAATTAAAAATCTTAGAGCTAAAATTTCTAATTTGGAAACTATGTAATAAGTTGAAATTTTTGCAAATTGTGCTTGCAAGAAAGAAGGCATAGATATCTTAATGCAAAGAAACTGCCAGATACTGCAGGAGAGACAGACTTTAAATAACTAGTCCAGGCAAGTCATTATATTAATATAATCAAAAAGCAGTGTATGTCTGATACCTTGATCTTGGACTTCTCAGACTCTGGAACTGTGAGAAATAAATCTCTGTTGTTTAAGCCACCCAATTTATGGTATTCTGTTACAGCAGCCCAAGCTAACAAAGACATGAAATAATTAAAAGGACCTAATTAGAGTATACCTATTACTGCTATTTATTTTCCCACATAAAAAACTAAATGTATGAATTTTCAGCATATTAAGGTTTGTTTCACTGGTAAGACAAGTTATTTTTAATTCATTTTGCATTCTCAGGCCTTTAACATGTAAGGAATGTCCCTCAAAGCCTTGGCCTCTTTAGCATTAGAACATCTCTAATGTTAAGATTATGAAAGATACAAGACTCAGAATAGAAAGGAAAAAAGATAGAATCCATTTTATTATCACATGTGGTATTGATTTAAAATTTTCCTTTTGATACCTACAGTAGTTTAAAGTAATATGTGCTGTATTCACTTGCCATAGGAATTTTAAGGATTCATTTAAGTAATCTTTGCCTTTGTCTTTGACAAGAAGAAAAAAATATGTAATGTTTTTCCTAGACAAAGTATGGGGTATTTTTACTACTTCTCTATACTAATTACTAATTTGCAAATATAAAAATTTACTGTCTCTTGAGTTTTGAGAGTCACATGATCACCATCCCAATGAAGACACAATTCTGTTATACTCCACTCAAATTAAAATTTCCTTGTGTTTTCCTTTTGTAGTCAAACCCTTACTTCACCCTTCACCTCAGATCTTTTCTCAGGTCCTCTGTTGGAGGATCATCCTGAAAGTCACATAAATGGAGTCGTACTTTATGTGCCTTTTGTGTCTAGCTTCTGTCACTTACTTAACATGTTTGATATTCATCCCTTTTGCTGAGTGCATCAGTAGTTTGTTTGTTTTTATTTTTTAAGCCAGGTAGTATTCCATTGTATGGAAGAACTAGTCTAGCCATTCTTCACATGAGGAACATTTGGGTTGTTTCCAATTTTGATGATTATGATTAAAGCTGCTATGAATACTTACATAGTGTGTGTGTGCACGCGTGAATATATATTTTCAGTTCACTTGGGTAATTATTACTTTTATGGGGAATAATATTTTTATTTCTTCCTTTCAACTTCAAATATTTCTTTAACTTATTTTTCTTACCTTACTTCCCTTATTGAGCTTTCAGTACAGTGGTGAGAAGAGTGGTGAAAGCTGACATATTTCCATTATTCACAGTCTTAATTAGAAATCACTCTGTTTTTCACCATTAAGAAATGTCACCTCTAGGGTCTTTCAGGAGTTTCCCTGGTAGCCCAGCTGGTAAAGAATCTGCCTGCAATGCAGGAGACCCCGGTTCCATTCCTGGGTCGGGAAGATCCACTGGAGAAGGGATAGGCTAGGCACTCCAGTATTCTTGGGCTTCCCTTGTGGCTCAGCTGGTAAAGAATCTGCCTGCAATGTGGGAGTCCTGGGTTCTATCTCTGGGTTGGGAAAATTGCCTGCAGAAGAAGGCTACCCAGTATTCTGGCCTGGAGAATTCCATGGACTGTCTAGACCATGGGGTCAGAAAGAGTCAGACATGATGGAGTGACTTTCACTTCACTTCACATTAGGGTCTTTTAAGATGCTTATTTATAACAGTAAAAAATTGTTCTTCTATCATTATTTCAGTTTGACAGTTATTTCAGTTTGACAATGTGACAGTGATGTGTTTTGTATATAAAATGCAAAATTGACCTCATAAAAACAAAACAAAACAATGACTTAAAATTAGTTTTACAAATGGGGACATTAAGTGAACAGTGATAACAGTGATATGTCAAAGAAGGAAAATTATATAAGATCAGAAATGCAATTGGGTTTCAGGGGCAACTAGAACTGAGGCATAGTTTGCCAAGGAGGGCCCTTTCATTTTCTTTCATCACAGCTTTATGTCACAGTCATTCATTATTTACTACAGAACAACTTCCATTATAGGTTGCAAAACACAATTCCTGAAAGATACCTTTTAACCCCCCTTTTAGAGAGACACTGGCCTTTGGGATTTACCTTAGTATTCTTGAATCAATAACTTACTGTCCAATGTACAGTGACTGTATATGGGAGAGAGGACCCTATACTTTCCCCAGTTTCAGTCAACTGACTCACTCTGGAAAAATTGTTTTAAATAGTGAAGTGATGTGTGAAGTCAGTTTCCAGATAGCCAGGAAGATGGTGAGATGTTCTCCAGTTAAACAAAGAAGGGAATGCTGGGAAGTTGTTGTTGTTGAGTCGCCAAGTCATGTCCTACTGCTTGCAACCCCAGAGACTGCAGCACACCAGGCTTCCCTGTCCCTCACCATCATCTGGAGTTGGCCCAAGATCATGTCCATTTAATAGGTAATACCATCTATCTATCTTATCCTCTGCCTCCCTGTTCTTCTCTGCCTTCAATCTTTTCCAGCATCAGGGTCTTTTCCAATGAGTCAGCCATTTCCAATGAGTCATGTTGGGAAGACAGCACTATAAATGTTCATTAAGTACTTTCAGGATATGAAATTCTAGAGGAGCATGACACATGTTTGGTTACATACCTTCACTGCTTTGGGGCTTTCATTGCCCCCCTCCCCTCCACCACCGTAACTGAAGATTAAGTCTAAATTCACTATTTTTTTCCTAAGTAGGATACCAAGTGTATTTATCTTCCAGGCAGTTTCCCACCTCTGTAGTGTAGAAATATTAAAGTGGCCCTTGAATATAAAAATCTTATCACCTTTAAGACTTTAAAAATGATGTTTCCTCTATATGTAATAAATCTACCCTTTTTTTATTCCATCATCAGTCTAATTCCCACTTATTCTTAAATTATATATGCTAGTTTCTCCAGGAAAATGATTCATACCTCTCTGTTGAGAGGTCAGTTCTCTGAACTCAGCCTCAGAAGAGCTCCATATTCCTCTGTTTCCCTGTGGAGTGATTCTCATGCCATATGTAACTTCCTATTATTCACTATACCCAAGAATCCTATTTTTTTAATCTCTAAAATGTAGCACATCACCTGGCATTAAATAAATATTTATTAAGAGACTAAATGGATTGTGGGGTTTGATCAGTGATAGTAGCAATTTAACGGAGAAGGCAATGGCAGCCCACTCCAGCACTCTTGCCTGGAAAATCCCATGGACGGAGGAGCCTGGTAGGCTGCAGTCCATGGGGTTGGGAAGAGTCAGACATGACTGAGCGACCTCACTTTGACTTTTCACTTTTATGCATTGGAGAAGGAAATGGCAACCCACTCCAGTGTTCTTGCCTGGAGAATCCCAGGGACGGGGTTGCAGAGTCGGATACGACTGAAGTGACTTAGCAGTAGCAGTAGCAATTTTATTATGCTTATTTTTGGTACAGTCTTTGCTATAATGCTATTTAAGATCAAGTTGACATTTAGCAAAAGGCATCAAAATATTATTTTTGTTAGACTTGTAGTAAAATAAAATGCCTTTATTTTGTAGACAGAAATCTATGTAAGGATGCACATTAAAAAATATTTGACAATGTAATAATAAAACCTTTTAACAGTAACAATTTAACAGGTAAGATGTTTCATGTTTTATAAAATCCAAATTATCGTGAATAAGTAAAGTCAGAATAGAAATACATTTATATCCTTATGATGGAAACTATTTCAAAGACTGATCATTTGTTTGTATAGATTCTGGTGATTTTTTAAAAATATCTGTGACATTATCCAATAGAGGCAAATCAAATACAATTTTTTAAAAACCCTATCGAATCACAGTTCGACTCCTGTGATATTCTTCTGTTTTTTGTTTTATTTTATTTTTAAATTCATTTAGTTTAAACTTTTGAAAAAGGATATTTTATGCAGATAATACATTTTTAAATAGCTTTTGCTGCTTTTTCTCAGCCTGGACTTTAGAAACAGGTTCTTCGAGGTTCAAAAAATCAATTGTATATTAACAGTTACAAGTTTAGTTTTATAAAATTACTATAAGCACATTTTATTGGATCTCTGTTTCTGTTTCAGGTGTTTATGGGTGTGAAAGAGTGACTGTCATGGGGTCATGATTATGGAAAACTTACTCTTGAAGTTTATGTTGTTTTTGTTCAGGTTCCAGGAGAGTGACTGTTTTGTTATAGGTTAAGGAGAAATTTGAGTATCCTTCATTTCATAGATCATGACTTTTTTTTTTTTTTGCTTCAGACTTACATTAGGATTAAGTTTGAAGTCTTGATTTCTTATGAGATTCTTTTTCCTATTGAGAGCCTTGACCATAACAGTCTTACCCAGTCTTACCTATCTCTTCTTGAGGTAACCGGCCAAATTGTCCAAATCTCCTTTCACTTAGCATTCTGACTTTGCATGGTTCCAGCTTGTGTAAGCTGAAGTACATCATCTTTCCGTGTGTTGACAAAAAACCTTAGAGTTTAGTTTTCAGTACTTGTTTTCAGACTTAGGTTTCTTCTGAAAAGAAATTTATTCTCATAACAGAATAGGTATAAAATAGAATATAGAAAAAAATCGTCATTTATACAAAAATTGGCTTTATTTCAGGATTAAGCTTAAATTTCTTTAAATATTTGTTTTCTGTGGGCTGTAGTTTCAGTAATAATTCTGTGTAATTCCCTTTTGCTCCTTTACTTTTTCTATTTTTGTTAGATTTCGACAAAAATTCTATCCAAGCTTAGTTCAAGTGGAAAGTTTGATTATATTGTTTTTGCACAATTATTAAATTAATCAGAGACCTGGACATTTTCTAAATATCTCTCACTTCCTTCCCACACAAGAGAACATAAACCAGAAAATCATTTTGACTTTGATATATAGTCTAATCTTTCATCTAAGAATATTACATTTTCAGTTTTTTGAAAAATCCAAATGTGGAAAGGCACAAAATGTAATTATATATTATATGGTCAGAATTCAACTTACATCAGTTTACACTTAGGGCACTAAACAAGTTAGGTGTGTATTATCAACTTTCATCATGTAAGTCATTCTGAGTAATTCTTTGTTTTGTGGAAAAAGTTTTTTCAGTTCCTTCATTGCTTCATCTTTAAGCATTTCCTCAAATCTAGGACATTACAGATACAAGTTAGAAATATAAGTTTGTGGAGGGATAAAAGATAGTTTAGAGTTAAACTGAAGCATGGTGAGAGGGCAGTGACGCGCGGGTTACCTGTAATGGATTAAATGTTGTGTTTCCCCAAAATTCATGTTGAAATCCACCACCCAATGTAATGATATTAAGAGTTGGGGCCTTTGAAGAGTAATTAGATGAGAAGGGATCCCTAGTGAATAGGATTAATGTTTTTATAAAAGACACTAGTGAGTTTGTTTCTCTTTTCTTTCTGCCATCTGAGGGTACAGTGAGAAGATGGCAGTCTGAAAATTATGTGACAGATTTTATCTCTGTACATACCCGTATTTATGAGCAAGAGACAGAAAGAGAAAAGATACTTTAAAACTCATATTACAGAGTATGTACATACATAAGTATGCATAGGCATTTGTATTTAGAAAATGTGTTAAAATGGTAATTATATTAGTTTATGATCTCATAATAATGGTTATGGTAATTTCTTTCCTCTGTTGAACACTTACCACAAAGTTCTCTAAGCATTCTGTAAGCATTGTATTATGTAATACTAAAAACAGCAATCAGGTAACATTGCCTACATCTCCTAACATAGTTTGACCACTACATTTGTCCTCCGGTCCATGCCAGATGCCAGTTTTCTGTGAAACTAATGAAGTATAAGCTATAGATGTTCTCACTTACACAAGACCCTTCCAGTATTATGAGTGGGTCTTTACAATTTATTAACATTTTCTTATCCTTTAAAAAGTAAAATTTGCAAAAGATATTTTAAGAGTGATAAGTTAGACTACCATCTCCTTTCATCTTTGACTTACCCTTCAAACAGCTTTTCCTCCTGTTGGTGGTGTAGTGGCCATGGGAGTTTTTGGAATTTAGTTGAAGGAAATTGACTTGGGGAATTTTGTTTGTTTGGGTTCAAAAATACCTCCATATATAGTTAAGCTGTTACTGGTCATCCTCTGAGGGAATAATATGTAGGTGAAAATATCCTGCTGCTCATCAAAATGACTTACCTAGCACCCTAACCCAAGGTTGCAGAATCAGAATCTGTGTAATAGGACAGATGCTTGGGCCTCTGACAATGAAAATACTTAGTATATAGAGGGTGGGCAAACAGAAAAAAATTTAAATGCATAAAGCCAAAGTCCAGCTATGGAATCTCTTAAAAGTCATTATGTATATTATGTAAAATTGTTCATGGAAGATTTAATTTTATCAGTGCCTAATAAAAGTGAAAGTGTCTTTGGTCTGCATATTTTTCTCTTAAAAATTATTATGTATAATATGTAAAATTGTTCATGGAAGATTTAATTTTATCAGTGCCTAATAAAAGTGAAAATGTCTTTGGTCTACATATTTTGGATATGAGTGCCCCATAGATATGGTGAGGTTTTCTGTTGCATTTCACAACATATGCTTTGTAGGTCATAAGCTTGGTAACATTACAACAAATAACAAGATATCTGCGTATGAAGTTTCATCTTCCATACATCCCCTAAATTAGACTTTGCATATTAGCATATTTGACTTATCAGTTCTTTTGAGAGAAACTGGTAGTACCAAAATATGGTATGCTGTATTAGTCCTGATACAGTGAAACTGGCTGAAAAACAAGTGTACCACTGATAAAACTCTAGTATTTATTTGTTAATAAATCAACTTATATGGCAAGAGAGAAATTTGATTACATGACTCAATACAATGGAAAAATTTAAAGCTCTTGATATGTCATAAATTCATATAAAATTTTATATATTCCATAATTAGCAGTTACACCAACATTTGAATATGAAAATAAAGCATTATCCAAATAAAGAAGAAAAAGCCATAAAAAGTTAACAAAAAAACTTGAAAATATCAAAAGACTCACTTTATATACTACAATTAAACTAAAGACTCTAATGTTAAAAAATCATAAAAAGTAAATAATGAAAAGCAACATTATAGTCAAGAATTATAGATAATGAAGTGATAATTAACAAGCAGGAAAAAATTGATCACGACACACCCAAACTGGAAACTTAAGCATAACAAAGATGAAAATATTATCAAGAAAGCTATCACTTCGCTGATCAAAAGAGTACTTGTGAAAGTCAGAAGCATGTTAATTCTGTGTACTTCTTCAGAAGTATGATGATTCATTTATTATGAACTTTTACTGTAAGCATTGATTTCATGGAAAATCAGTTTGTTTTTGTTTTATTTTTGTTATCCCACTTATATTTATAGAGAACAAAAAGGATGTGTTTAAACTGAGACTTTGAAATAAGAATAGTCGAATATGTCAGCTCATTCCTAGATTTTTTTTGTTTTCGAAAGCAAGGTTTGGGTATATTGTTTTGTTGGTAACTTTTCTTTCAACAGGATAGACATTATTTACATCTCATGAGCTTAAAGACTGGATGAACACAAGCATACCTCAGTTTATTGTGCTTTATTTTATTTCACCTTACAGATAGTGCATTTCTTACAAATTGAAGATTTTTGGTAACCCTGCCTCAAGCAAGTCCTTTAGCACCATTTTTCCACTACTATTTGCTCACTTCACATCTTTGTGTTATATTTTGATAATTCTTGCACTATTTCAAATGTTTTCATTATTTGTCTGTTTGCTATGGTTATCTGTGATCTTTGATGTTACTATTATAACTATTTCGGGGTGCCATGAACCACACACTAATAAGACAGAAAACTTAATGATAAATACTGCTTGTGATCTGACTACTCCACTGACTGACCATTCCCACATCCTTCTCCCTCTCCTCAGGGCCCCCTCCTCTGACTGCTCCCTGGCTGACCATTCCCACATCCTTCTCCTTCTCCTCAGGGCCCCCTCTTCTGACTGCTCCCTGACTGACCATTCCCACATCCTTCTCCCTCTCCTCAGGGCCCCCTCTTCTGACTGCTCCACTGACTGACCATTCCCACATCCTTCTCCCTCTCCTCAGGGCCCCCTCTTCTGACTGCTCCACTGACTGACCGTTCCCACATCCTTCTCCTTCTCCTCAGGGCCCCCTCTTCTGACTGCTCCACTGACTGACCGTTCACACATCTTTCTTCCTCTTCTCAGGCCTCCCTACTCCCTGAGACACAACAGTGTTAAAATTTGGCTGATTAATAACCCGGCAATGGTGTCTTAAGTTGTCAAATGAAAGGGAGAGTCAGTCAAATCAAAACCTGTGAAGGATTAAGTTTAGTGAGAAGGGCATGTCCAGAAATGAGATAGGCCAAAAGCTAGACTTCTGTACCAGTTAGGCAAGTGGTGAATACAAAGGAGAAGTTCTTGCAAGAAATTAACAGTGCTGCTCCAGTGAACACACAAATGATAAGAAAGCAAAGCAACATTATCGTAGATACAGGGAAAATTTTAGTGTTCTGAATAGATAATCAAATCAACCACAATATTCCCTTAATTGCTTCCCTGTTGGCTCAGACATAAAGAATCTGCCTGTAATGTGGGAGACCTGGGTTCGATCCCCGGGTTCGGAAGATC
This sequence comes from Cervus canadensis, assembly GCF_019320065.1. NCBI lineage: Eukaryota > Metazoa > Chordata > Mammalia > Artiodactyla > Cervidae > Cervus > Cervus canadensis. The sequence continues at coordinate 36,943,047 of NC_057387.1, read as the reverse complement.
GCTGGAGGAAGGCATTAACAACCATTCCAGTATTTTTGCTCGGAGAATCCCCATGGACAGAGGTGCCTGGTGGGCTACAGTCCGTGGGGTTGCAGTGAGTCAGACACGACTGGATGAGCACAATCCAGAGCAAAGCCCTAGTTCTCCTTAACTCTGTGAAGGCTGGGGGAGTTAAGGAAGGTAAAGAAGAAAAGTCCGAAGCTAGAAGAGGTTGGTTCATGATGTTTAAGGAAAGAAGCTGTCTTTCTAACATGAACGTAATAAATGAAGCAGCAGGTGCTCATGTAAAAGCTGCAGCAAGTTATCCAGAAGATAATGAATGAATTGATTATACTGAAAAACAGATTTTCAGTGATGATGAAAGAGCCTTCTGTTTGAACAAGATGCTATCTAGGACTTTCATTGCTAGCAAGGAGAAGTCAATGCCTGACTTCAAAGCTTCCAAGGACAGGCTGACCCTCGTTAGTGGTAATGCAGCTGGTTACTTGAAGTGAATGTTCACTTACCATTTGGAAAGTCCCAAGACCCTTAAAAGTCATGTTACAATGACTCTGCCTGTGCTGTGTAAGTGGAACAACAAAGTCTGTTTACACGTCTGTTTACAACTTGGTTTACTGAATAGTAAACCCACTGTTAAGAACTACTACTCAGAAAGGGAAGAAAAAAAAAAGATTCCTTTCAAAATGTCGCTGTTCATTGATAATGCACCTGTTCACCCAAGAGTGATGTACAAATGATACTGATGTACAGTGAGACCAGTGTTTTCATGCCTACTAACACAACATCAGTTCTGCAGTTCTCTAGGCCATGGATGAGTAACTTGTACTTTTCAATTTTATCATTTAAGAATAAATTTTGTAAGGCTATAGCTGCCATGCATAATGATTTCTCTGATGGATCTAGGCAAAATCTTTTGGACACTATTCTAGATGCCATTATCAACCTTCATGATTCATGGAAAGAGGTCAAAATATCAACATTAACAAGAGTTTGGAAGTTGATTCCACCCTTCATGTATGACTTTGAGGGGTTCAAGACTCCAGAAAAGTAAGTCATGGCAGAGGTTGTAGAAATAGCTGCTGCTGTTGCTGCTAAGTCGCTTCAGTTGTGTCCGACTCTGTGCGACCCCATAGATGGCAGCCCGCCAGGCTCCCCCTTCCCTGGGATTCTCCAGGCAAAAACACTGGAGTGGGTTGCCATTTCCTTCTCCAATGCCTGAAAGTGAAAAGTGAAAGTGAAGTCGCTCGGTTGTGTCTGACTCTTAGCGACCCCGTGGACTGCAGACCACCAGGATCCTCCATCCATGGGATTTTCCGGGCAACAGTACTGGAGTGGGGTGCCATTGCCTTCTCCGGTAGAAATAGCTAGAGAATTGGAATTAGAAGTGAAGATATGACCAAATTACTGCCATATCATGATAAAACTTAAATGGGTGAAGAGGTGCTTCTTATGGATGAGTGAAGAAAGTGGTCTCTTAAGATGGAATCCACTTTTGATGAAGATGCTGTGAAGATTCTTGAAATGACAACAAAGTTTTTAGGACATTTTTAGATTATCACATGAACTTTATAAAGTGTAGGCAAGATTTTAAAGGATTTACTCTAGTTTTGAAGAACATTCTGTGGATAAAATTCTGTCAAACAGCCCTGTATGCTAGAGAAATTGTTCCTGAAAGGAAAAGCCAGTTGGTGTGGCAAATTTCATTGTTGTCTTATTTTAAGAAATTGCCATAACCACTCCAGCCTTCAGGAACAACCACCCTGATCAGTCAGCAGCCATCAACACTGAGGTGAGACCCTCCACCAGAAAAAAGATTAACTCCCTGAAGGCATGATGACTAGCACTTTTTAGCAAAAAAAAAAAAAATTTAAATTACAGTCACTGTTTGTGTAAGCATAATGCTATTGCACACTTAATAAACTATTAGTGTATACTTAAACATGCAAGAGGAAGTAAAAAATATAACTCACTTTATTTCAGCATGTACCTTATTGAGGTCATCTGGAATGAAACACACGATATATCTGAGGCATGTCTATATATGAAAAGTTCTAAGAAGTCTTGAAGATGTTGCACAAAAGGAGGCTAATGCTTATTTGTGTCATGTGTGAAAATATTTGTGGTATTTTATCTTTTTAAAATTTATAATAGTTTTAATTTTTTTCATTATAGTTAAATACTCACTGTCTCATATAATTTGTATTTGTAATATTTTTTACAATTCTTAGGAGAACTTCCTCAAATTATATCATTGTTAGGCATCATTAAACCTAGGTCTCTCCTTCCTCAGTTCTTACAATGTTTTCCTTGATCACCTAGTCAAGTTAGTTTTGTTTTTTTTTTTTTGCTTTTCCTGAAATATCAGTGTTCCACATAAGAGAATATACACTTGTTATTTTACTGTTTCTTCCACTAGACTAGTTCTCTGACTGTTGCCTATAGGAGTCACTGCCCACTTGGTTTAGATACCTGCTCAAGCATCACCTCTTCAAAGGTTGGATTTTCAAACTAAAATTATACTATACCTTCCATAGCTTTCTTTATTGTTTCCTTGCATTATTTTCCTTTACAATACTCTTTATTACTTGACATATGACATAATAATCTGTTAATTTCTTTCTAGTTTTGGTAAAATATAATACTATAATAAAAAAGCCTTTTATGTGTTTTGTTCACTCCTAAGAGCTTATAATAGTGCTTGGCTCTCATAGTAACTGTTTAATAAGTATTTGTTGAACAAATGATTGAACAAATATTATTATATACTGTTATTTTTTTAAAAAGAAACTAAAGGTTAGATATCAAATTATATCTATAATTAGATTATAATTATAGAAAATTATAATTTTAAAAGCTTTTAAGTGGTAGAGCCAAAATTCGCAGATTATTTTTTGGACTCAAGATTAGTTTGTAACCACAAAACATCTTTTTACCTAAAAGAATCTTTTAAAATAGGCTCAAGATTGGAAAATAAAATACATTTGATGCTAATAATTACTTCAGGCTTGACATTTAATGTTCACAATTTAATAATGCAAAAACTATTTTTAAAAAATCAGTCATTGTAAATGTAAGTTGGTTTAGACTTTCAAGGGGAAGTATGATATCATAGTGCAACATGGTACATTTATTTCTGAAACTACCTGCAGAAAAACCTACACTGTCTACATCTTAATTTACAAAAACAGCTACTAGAAAGAAGTAATAAATATAATTTCAAAGAAACACGCCATTCACCAAAGAGGAAATATACTTAGAAAATGAACATACGGAAAAACTTTAACCATCTTACTAATTAAGGAAAAGTAAGATTATAATGCTAAATAAAGTGTTTGACTCATTAAATTAGCAATTCATCATTTATAACACGTTTAGAACATCATTTAGAACACATCGTTTAGAATCACATTTCCATGAACTGCTGGTGTTCATGTAAGGGACTGACAGTATCAACTATCTTTGATCTAGTTAAATCTGATTCATGAAATAAATCATGAAAAAGAATCATCAGTGCTGATTTTATGCAGTAAATGAACATTTTAATAAGTATTATATTAGCAAAAATCTAAGAGAAGCACAAAAATTTGAATCATGTTAGAAAATTAATGAAGTTATTGTATAGCTGAATGAATGTTCCAAATACTTCAAACTACAAAAGTTGTTTTGTAGTTGTTATAGATTTATTGTAGTGCTTGATGTTGCTTGAAACAAACCAAAAGCAGATACTTTCTGGAAGAATCCAGGTTTAACTTGGACTTCAAAGCATCCTCAAACATAAAGTTCTTGGAAAAAATGAGTTCACAATTTAAAATTTTAAAAACCTCACACATAAATAAGATACTTATGACAATCAGCTGAACAATAGACACATCAAGAAAAGACTTAAGATCTTGAACCTATCAGATATAAATTATTGAATAAGTATATTGTCACTTAAAAGCAAAGAGAAGTGAGTTTAAAAACAGGAGATATAAACTACCAAAAATACCAAGTAATTTTGGAAAGAAACATCAGAAAATTATGTATTGTTTTAAATAAAAACTAAATAGAATCAGCAACAACATTTACAAATAAAACTATATACAGGAAATCATTTATAATGATATCAAAATCATTAAATAACTTGAAATAAATATTATGAAAAATATGAAGACTTCTATATGGAAAACTCAATATTATTGATTAATGTTGGAGAAGAAATAGAGATGGAAGTGTGCATCATTTTCACTGCTTTGAAAACTCAATAAAGTGCTATCCCTTTCCAAATTAATTTATTGTTTCACCTAAGTAAAATCAATATAAAAATTACAACAGGTGATTTCATTAAGCTAATTCTAAAACTTATAAGGAAATAAAAAATGATAGTCCTATACTCTTGAAAAATAAGTTGAAGTTACTCTATGAATTAACATGATTACAGGTATATCATTACATTGTGTAAGACCAAGTGATACTGGTCAAATGACAGAAAGTATAGACGAGAACATAAAGTAGAATGTATAGAAAGAGAGCCACACATGTTAGTTTCTAGATTTAAGGAAAACATATTGCCTGGTGGCTCAGGCAGTAAATAATCTCCCCGCAATGCAGGAGACCCAGGTTCGATCCCAGGGTCAAAGATACCCTGGAGGAAGGAATAGCAGCCCACTCCATACTCTTGCCTGGAGAATTCCGTGGACAGAGAAGCCTGGCAGACTGTGTAGTCCATGGGATCACAAAGAGTTGGACACGACTGAGTGACTAACACTTTCATATCATTGCAAACCAGAGAAAAGATAACTTCTTCAGAAAATTATGAAGAGTTAATTGTGTACCTGTATCTTATCATATCCCAGGTTGTTTACAGATACAAATATTAGAGATAAAATCAATAAGTGCTCTACAATTAAAATTAAGAACTCTTTCTCAAAAATCATCAATAAAGCATGAAAAATGAAGGTAAAGATGTTTGTAATACATATAAATGACAAAGGACTTATGAAATCAAAACATAAAAAGATAAATATTGAATGATACAGTGGAAATATTGGCAAGGAAACTAATTAGGCATGTTGCAAAAGCGGATATCCAAATGACCAATAAACATGAAACTGTGACTTAGTGTTGATCTTGGGTGGACTAAGCCTGTAGCAGCTTGAAGCAGGGCTTCAGTTCCTGGCCAGAGATTGAGGTAGGGCTGTGGCAGCGAGAAATCCTAGCCGCTAGGGCCCAGTGGCCAGAGACAAGGCCCTGGCCTGCCAGTTGTGTAGAAATGAATTTCCACATAAAGATGGAAAGTAGGGAAGCAGGTAAAGTGTTGATTAGACATGAGTACAGTATGTGTGGATAGACGCACAGGCAGGCTCAGAGAGAGTCACACCCTCGTAGTAGTTTGAATGTCTTTTATGATACATTTCTTCTGGGCTTCGTTTGGCCAGCCATTTGATTTGCCTGGTTCTGAGCCTGTGTTTGGTATATCTCAGAATCCTTTCTGTGTGCGCATGCCTCGCCCAGCCAAGATGGGTTCTAGCAAAGAGGTCTGTCACATCACCTACTGTGAAGCGGTGCCCTCTTCCGTTTTTGACCTCCAAGGATTCTGTGTGTGTGCAGTTGAGAGGGTCTTCTTGACTTCAATGATGAGGAATCTGTGGTCTTTTATCTGGGCAGGGCCCAGCCTCCTCTGTCATACTGCATTTATGGAGTTTCTTTCTACAGGGGAGTAACTGTTCAGCCTGAGGCCCATCTATCTCCTGCTTCACTGTTACTCTCAGGAAAATACCAACTAAAACCTCATGAGATGCAACTATGTACAAGCTAAATGACAAGTATTCCAAAGACTGACTCATGATGCAAGTTTTCTCAGATATATAAAAAGAAAAGAATTCTCAATAACTGCTGGTACAGAGTATAAATTGGTAGTGACTTCAGATAATTATTTGTCATTATCTATTTTATGACCCAGCAATTTCACTTGCTAAATCTTTGCTCATAAAAAAAAAAAGTCACCATATGCACCAAAAGATGGGTACAACAGTGCTCAGTACATCATCCACAATATACAAATCCTGAAAACAAATTCTATCAAAAGTAAAGCTTAGGCAGAAAACTGATGATGTATTTATGTAAGAGAATATTATACATCAGTAAAAATAAAAAACTGCAGATATAAACTAAACTGGATAAATCTCAGATTATTTTAAATGAAAAAGTATAGTACAAAAATATTTTATGTGATTCATTTTTAATATAATTTTAAGAGTCAATGCCCTTCTCATTAGTATAATAATGATATTGGAGAAAGAATGCAAAATATATGGGAAATGGTAGGGCAGGGACTTCTGGATACTGGTAGAGTTATATTTTTTAACCTAGATGTTACATGCATCTTTTTACTCATTTAATAATAATTTAATGAGCTTTGCACTTAGGATTTTTAAACTTATTCTGATGTAAAGTATACTTAACTAATTAACAGCTATAACAGCAAAGGCAGAAAACATATAAGTGAATTGGAAATTATATTTGAATATAGCACATAACAGTAAAGAGGTAAAAGTATTAATAAAAGCCTAAAAGAGATGGAGGATTCCATGAGATTTGAGAAGAGTTCACATGTAATCTGGATTTTGAACAATAAGATAAACAGAAAGAAAGAGCTCAATTAGGGAGAGTACATATTATTTGAGGAAAAATATGTGAGATACGCATAAAGATACCTTTCAAGAAGAAAAATACTTACCCTATGAATGATGTGAGACACAAAAATAATGATGAGCCAGGAAAGTGACAAATATGTGTATAATGATGAAAAAATCATATTTACTAAAAACCAAGATTAATAACACATTTTTAGGTTAAAATAAGGTTAAATGTAAATATGCTTATCCAGATCCCAAATCCAGTTCAAGCAGGAGAGATTAATTCTCCTCACCAAAAACAAGCAGGCTCTGAGCACCAGCTGGGTGACCTAGAATTCAACTCAGTTCTGACACTATCTACCAGGAAATGGTATCAGATTCCACAGGTCAAAGATTCTGTTCCATGAGACTTTATTCTCTGTGCTACTTTCGAGGGCAGTTGCAAACCCAGGTTACACTTGTGGTTCCAGTGATCTTTCTTTAAACTGCAGACACCAGTCACAAGTTGAGGTTGTTAAATATATTTCTAACCTACTGGCTATAAATCAGGTTCCCATGACTTTGGTTTAAGCTTTGAATAATTTGCTTGTGCAGCTTGCAGAACTCCAAGAAACTTTTTACTTATGAGATTATCAATTTATTATAAAAGGATGTAACCAGGAACAGCCAGATGGAAAAAATGCATAGGGTGATGCATGGGGAAAGGGCTCAGAACGTCCATGCCCTCTCTGAATGCCCTTGTTCCAGCACCTTCAGATCTTCTCCAACACAGTTAACTTTTTGCTGTGAATGCTTTCTAGTTACCCTGTTCCTTGCACACTTTGACTTTACTGTCATTTTATTCCAAATGATTTTATTATGACTTACTCTTTTGGCCTATACATTGTTTAGAAGTGTGCTGAGTTTCATATATACAACATGTGTGTTTGCTTGGGGAATGAGGTAGGGTTGGGAGACCCTTTTACTGATGTATTTGAATGTATCGTTTTTTAGTCAGTGAAAAAAAATTTTTTGTTTTGGACTTTATGATTATATATGTGATTATTTAAAATCATTAAAATAATAAAAATCATTTAAAATAATAATATTATACAACCACATAAATATTTCCAAATATATAAATATGATGATAAGTTTTTAAAAATTAACCCATTCTAGTACCTTGCCTGGGAAATCCAATGGGTAGAGGACCTTGGCAGGCTACAGTCCATGGGGTCACAGAGTCGGACAGGAATTAGCAACTAAAGAACAACAGTATAGTTTAATTGTCCTCGCCATGTCTTAGTATTTTGGTATTTCTATTTCCAGAATTCTTTGATGAATGTTTCGCTTGTTAAGATTTAAATCCTCTATTCTGTTCCAGGCACATAGAATTCTTACAAATAACAAAAGAAGTAATAACACAGAGATGAAAATTTATCTCAACTCTCTAAACGTTCTCTTTTCTAAATATGTACCACCTCTCTTGATATTTGCCCTGCATATATTTATATAAGTGAGTTATAACTTTTCAAGAGCCTCCTTTGAATGAACTTCTCTCAACATTGTTTCCACTTCAAACTCCCCATGTACTCCATAATTGTCTGGCTCCTCTGACTTTGGTATTTTGATCCACATGGAACTCATACTAAAATTGGAAACTTTAAACAATCTTATTTCCTTTCAGTCTGACAGTTTCATATGTAAACACTCCTTTTCCTTGGTTTCCTGACTAACACTGCTTGTGGACAATCATTTTATCTCTGCTGATTTTCCTCTAGTTTCTATTCCAGTGTGATTTAATCTTAACTGTGATGTGGTTTGTCACTTTCCACATATTCAATTGGGATTTTCCTGGTGGCTCAGATGGTAAAGCGTCTGCCTACAATGCAGGAGACCCAGGTTCTATCCCCAGGTCAGGAAGATCCTCTGGAGAAGGAAATGCAAACCCACTCCAGTACTCTTGTCTGCAAAATCCCATGGATGGAGGAGCCTGGTGGGCTACAGTCCATGGGCTCAAAAAGAGTTGGACACGACTGAATGACTTCACTTCACATAATCAATATCACAGTAACATTTCTGCACATTTAACCACACTCTCATTTTATTTGCTGTTTATGTTACTGTATTTAAAAATAATCATCACATACTTAAGTGCTGTCTTTTAAGTGATACCTTTTAAGAGGTAATAAGTGAGATCATCTCCAAAGAATCATTTAGAAGGAATTCTGTTGTTATTTTTTCACTTTATATCGTGTCTTCTTCATTAGTTATGTTCCCTGGATTGGTCTTAAAATGTTATAACATTACTTCTCCTTAATCCTAGACAGTTGTATCACTGGTTCGGGAGGAGAATCATAGTCCCTGTTAGGAAAGAGAGATTGTAGTCCCTGTTCTGAATCAAGAAAAATGTGCTGCTTAGAAACGGAACTGACCTCTGCCAACTAGAAATGTTTTCTCTAAAGATTGTCTGTGTAACACTGTGGCTTGTTACACTAACTGCCATCCCTGAAATGCCTATTCATGAAGGTTTCCAAGGATACACTGACACAAACCTTTTCTCATATTATGTGGGAGGTAACAATAGCCATTCCTCAAGAGCCTTAAATTTACTGGTCTTTTAGAAATACCCAACTTCCCCTATGTGAAATTACATTCTATCTGATTTTGAAATATAGTTTAGGTTTTTCTTCTTAAGAGATCAGTTTTCTTAATAACTAGGTCATTAATGTATTCTCCCTGCACTGTGAGGATTGGAGGGTGGGATTGAGAGAGGAGTCAAAGGTAATCATGTATATTGCTCTTGATCTTTCTATTGTCATCATCAGTTTCAAAGTTAAAGATCTTCACTGATATTTTCCTTAAATTCATCGGAATTAATATCATGCTTTTATTCCTAGTTTTTAACTGTAAACATTGGAGGCCCCAAAATATTGTCCTCCTTTGCTTTTCATCCTCTAATTCCATCCCTTTGAAGCTCTGTACATCCCCAGTTCTCTTCCTAAGGCTCACCCTGCACTCAAACCTGAATCTCATTCTGTGTGTGTGTATGTGTGTGTGTGTGTTAGTTGCTCAGCCGTGTCCGATTCTTTGCATCCGCATAGACTGTATCTCAGCAGGATCGCGGTCCATGGAATTCTCCAGGGAAGAATACTGGAGAGGATAGCCATCCTTTCTCCAGAGGATCTTCCAGACCCAGGGATCAAATCCTGGTCTCCCACATTGCAGGTCTGAGCCACCAGGGAAGCCTCTTTATGCTCTGTCATTGACTTTTTTCTGAACTCTACTCTGATTTTCTAGCTGTAACGTAAACCTGGCCTTCCCTAATCTGGGTTTCCTGTAAGAAAACTGGGTCCTCAGAAGTCTTCTGAAACTATGGCTGTTTCTCTTCCTGTGTCACTTTTTCCATTGGACCTAAAAATGCCATAAGTGTCCTTTTTCTTCCTCATTTCTGCTTTCTGGATATTCTTCTTTATTTATTACTAAATTATCCAGTTTTAAATTTTATATCATTATACACACACACTCACACACTCTTCGTTGTTCTCATTAACTAGCAGCCCCTTAGTCATTTATCTTATTACTTAGTGACTTTTATCTCCTGGCTCTCTGTCACCCTCTCCACTAGTACTCTCGTAGAAATGCTGGATGCTTTCCAAGCACACACTGCAGATGAAACTACCATAACTTAGATTCATGTTTTTTAAACTCCCTTCCTCCAGTGATCTAATGCTTTATATTGTCAGCCTTATCCTTTCATGCTCATAAACTAGATCTTGTCTTTACCAGCAATGTCGATGACTGTATAATTTGCTTTTCACCCCCTGATTCCCATCTCCTATCTTTACAATTCACTCACTTTACAGACCTAATTTGCCATTTCTTCTATCCCACTAGGATAGCATATTCAAATATCTGTCACTTCTTCATCATATTACATATTTTGATGTCTTCACCTCTTTCTTTCCCCATTTAAATCCTTTGTTCTATTATTAAAATAATTCCCTTTGATACAGTTTTTGTTTCTTGGCCTTTCTCACCCTTTGTTGTACTTTCTGGCAAAATCATAATACTAGTTAATTTCAGTTAACTCCAGGCTAAAACAAACAACTTCTCTCAGTGTATTTCATTTACCAAATACTACATTTCTCTCTCTCTTTTTTTTTTTTTATGTTTCTTTACTTCCAATTCTACTCCCAAAGCATCAGTTAACTATTTGATTCTTTGTTTTAAACTAACTTCATTTCTCCCTCAAATTTTGGCCATTATTTTATCAAATATGATTTAAGTTAATTCAGAGCTAGAAATATCTTGGTGCTTTTTTTATTTATATTTTTATTGAAGGATAATTGCTTTACAGAATTTTTTTTTCTGTCAAACCTCAATATGAATCAGCCATAGGTATACACATATCCCCTTTCTTTTTTAAACTCCCTCCCATCTCCCTCCCCATCCCACCCTACTAGGTTGATACAGAGTCCCTGTTTGAGTCTCCTGAGCCATACAGCAAATTCCCATTGGCTATCTATTTTACATATGGTAATGTAAGTTTCCATGTTACTCTTTGCATACATCTCACCCTCTCCTCCCCTCTCCCCATGTCTGTAAGTCTATTCTCTATGTCTGTTTCTCCTTTGCTGCTCTGTAAATAAATTCTTCAATACCATTTTTCTAGATTCTGTAATGTGCATTGGAATGCAATATTTATGTTTCTCTTTCTGACTCACTTCAATCTGTATAATAGGTTCTAGGCTAATCCACCTCATCAGAACCGACTCAAATGCTTTCCTTTTTATGGCTGAGTAATATTCCATTGTGTATACATGCCACAACTTCTTTATCCATTCATCTGCTGATGGACATCTAGGTTGCTTCCATGTTTGAGCTATTATAAATACTGCTGCAATGAACACTGAGGTACATGTGTCTTTTTCAATTTTGGTTTCCTCGGGGTATATGCCTAGGAGTGGGATTGCTGGGTCATATGGTGGGTTTATTCCTAGTTTTTAAGGAATCTCGATACTGTCTTCCAATGTGGCTGTATCAATTTACATTCCCACCAACAGTGCAAAGCATTCCCTTTTCTCCACACCCTTTCCAGCATTTATTATTTGTAAACTTTTTGATGATGGCCATTCTGACTGGTGTAAAGTGATATCTCATTGTGGTTTTGATTTTCATTTCTCTAATAATGAGCTATGTTGAGCATCTTTTCATGTGTTTATTAGCCATCTGTATGTCTTGTTTGGAGAAATGTCTGTTTAGGCCTTTTCCCCACTTTTTGATTGGGTTGTTTGTTTTTCTGGCATTGAGTTTTATGGACATATCCTTTGTCAGTTGTTTCATTTGCTATTGTTTTCTCCCATCCTGAGGTTTGTCTTTTCATCTTGTTTATAGTTTCCTTTGCTGTGCAACAGCTTTTAAGTTTAATCAGGTCCCACTTGTTTACTTTTGTTTTTATTTCCATTACTCTAGGAGGTGGGTCATAGACCATCTTGCTTTAATTTATGTCATTGAGTGTTCAACCTATGTTTTCCTGTAAGTGTTTTATAGTTTCTGGTCTTACATTTAGGTTTTTAATCCATTTTGAGTTTATCTTAGTGCATGGTGTTAGGAAGTGTTCTAATTTCATTCTTTTACATGTAGCTGTCCAGTTTTCCCATCACCATTTATTGAAGAGGCTGTCTTTGCCCCATTGTATATTCTTGCCTCCTTTGTCAAAAATAAGGTACCCATAGGTGCATGGATTTATTTCTGGGCTTTCTATCTTGTTCCATTGGTCTATATTTCTGTTTTGGTGCCAGTACCATATTGTCTTGAAGACTGTAGCTTTGTAGTATAACCTGAAGTCAGGAAGCTTGATTCCTCCAGCTCCATTCTTTTTTCTCAAGACTGTTTTGGCTATTGGGGGTCTTTTGTGTTTCCATATGAATTGTGAAGTTTTTTGTTCTAGTTCTGTGAAAATGCCATTGGTAATTTGATAGGGATTGCATTGAATCTGTAGATTGCATTTGGTAGTATAGTCATTTTTGCAATATTGATTCTTCCTACCCAGGAACATGGAATCTCTCTTCATCTGCTTATGTTGTCTTTGATTTCTTTCATCAGTGTTTTATAATTTTCTGTGTACAGTTCTTTCATCTCCTTAGGTAACTAGGAATATTTATTCCTAGATATTTAATTCTTTTGTTGCAGTGGTGAATGGGGTTGATTCCTTAATTTCTCTTTCTGATTTTTCATTTAGTATATAGGAATGCAAGTGATTTTTATGTATTGATTTTGTATCCTGCAACTTTGCTAAATTCACTGATCAGCTCTAGTAATTTTCTGATACTTTCTTTAGGGTTTTCTATGTACAGTATCATGTCAGCTGCAAACAGGGAAGAACTTTATTCTTCTTTTCCAATCTGGATTCTTTTTATTTCTTTCACTTCTCTGATTGAAGTAGCTAGGACTTCCAAATCTATGTTGAATAATAGTGGTGAAAGTAGACACCCATGTCTTGTTACTGGTCTTAGGGGGAATGCTTTCACTTTTTCACCATTGAGAATAATGTTTGCTATAGGCTTATTGTATATGACCTTTACTATTTTGAGGTAGGTTCATTCTATGTCCCCATTTTTTGAGGAGTTTTAATCATAAATGGGTGCTGAATTTTGTCAAATGCTTTTTCTGCATCTGCTGAGATGGTGATATGATTTTTGTCTTTCAATTTGTTAATAGAGTGTATCACATTGATTTATGTATATTGAAGAATCCTTGCATTCTAGGAATAAACCCAGCTTGATCATGGTGTACGAGCTTTTTGATGTATTATTGAATTCTGTTTACTAAAACTTTGTTGAGGATTTTTGCATGTATGTTCATCAGTAATATTGGCCTGTGGCTTTCTTTTTTTGTGTTGTCTTTGTCTGGTTTTGGTATCAGGGTGAGAGTGACCTTGTAGAATGAGTTTGGAAGTGTTCCTTCCTCTGCAATTTTTGAAAGAGTTTTAGAAGGATGGGCATTAGCTCTCTCTAAATGTTTGATAGAATTCTCCTGTGAAGCCATCTTGTCCTGGGCTCTTGTTTTTTGGGAGATTTTTGATCACAGATTCAATTTCAGTGATTGTAATTGGGTTATTCATAATTTCTCTTTCTTCCTGGTTCAGTCTTGAAAGATTAAACTTTTCTAAAAATCTGTCTATTTCTTCCAGATTACCCATTTTATTGCCATATAGTTGTTAATAATAGTCTCTTATAATCCTTTGTATTTCTGCAATGTCTGTTGTAATCTCTTCTGTTTAATTTCTAATTTTGTTGATTTGTCTATTTTTCTTGATGAGTTTGGCTAAATGTCAATTTTATTTATCTTCTCAAAGAATCAGCTTTTAGTTTTAGTAATCTTTGCTGTTGTTTTGTTTTTCTCCATTTCTTTTTCATTTATTTCTGCTCAGATCGTTATGATTTGTTTCCTTCTACTAACTTTGGGTTTTTTTGTTGTTGTTGTTCTTGTTTTTCCAGTTGCTTTAGGTGTAAAGTTAGGTTTTCTATTCTATGTTTTTCTTTTTTCTTGAGGTAGGATTGTGTTGATATAAACTTGCCTTTTAGAGCAGCTTTTGCTGCATCCCATAGGTTTTGAGTTGTCCTGTTTTCATTGTCATTTATTTCTAGAAATTTTTTATTTCCCTTTTGATTTCTTAAGTAACCTGTTGGTTATTTAGAAACATATTGTTTAATTTCTATGTGTTTGTGTTTCTTACAGTTTTTTTTTTCTTGTAATTTATATCTAGTGTCATTGCCTTGTGGTTGGAGAAGATTCGTGATACAATTTCAAATTTCTTAAGTTTACTGAAGTTTGATTTGTGACCCAAGATATGGTCTATCCTGGGGAATGTTCCATGTGCACTCGAGAAGAAGATGCATTCTTCTGCATTTGGATGGAATGTCCTGAAGATATCAGTGAGATCCATCTCATCAAATGTATCATTAAAGACTTGTGTTTCCTTATTAACTTTCTGTTTTGATGATCTGTCTGTCCATTGGTGTGAGTGGGTGTTGAAGTCTCCTACTATTATTGTGTTACTGTCTGTCTGTTAGTGTTTGTCTTATGTATTGAGGTCTAATGTTGGGTGCAGAGATGTGTACCATTGTTACATCTTCCTCTTGGATTGCTCCCTTGATCATTATGTAGTGTCCTTCCCTATCTCTTGTAATCTTCTTTATTTTATGGTCTATTTTGTCTCATATGAGGATTGCTACTCCAGTTTCTTTTGCTTCCTATTTGCATGGAATATATCTTTCCATCCTCTTACTTTCAGTCTATATGTGTCTTTAGGTCTGAAGTCGGTTTCTTATAGACAGCTTATATATGGGTCTTGGTATTGTATCCATTCAGCCAGTCTGTGTCTTTTGGTTGGAGCATTTAACCCATTACATTTAAAATAATTATTGATATATATGTTCCTACTGCCATTTTCTTTATTGTTTGGGGTTGATTTTGTAGATCTTTTTTCTTCGCTTGTATTTCCTGACTATATAAATTCCTTTAACATTTATTGTAAAGCTGGATTGGTGGTAATGAAATATCTTAATTTTTGCTTGTCTGAAAAGATTTTCATTTCTCCATAAATTTGAATGAGATCCTTGCTGGGTACAGTAATCTTGGTTGTAGATTTTCCCCTTTCAATACTTTAAATATCCTGCTATTCCTGTCTTGCCTGCGGAGTTTCTGCTGAAAGATCAGCTGTTAAGCATGTGGGGTTTCCCTTGTATGTTACTTGTGCTTCTCCCTTGCTGCTTTTAAGATTTTTTTTTAGTGTTCAGTCTTTGTTAGTTTGATTATTGTGTGTCTTCACATGTTTCTCCTTTGGTTCATCCTGTATGGGGCTCTTTGTGCCTCTACTTGATTGACTGTTTCCTTTTCCACGTTGGGCAAGTTTTCAGCTATAATCTCTTAAAATTTTTTCTCATACCCTTTGTTTTTCTCTTCTTCTTCTGGAACCCCTATAATTCGAATATCGGTGTGTTTGATATTGTCCCCGAGATTTCTGAGACTATTCTCAGTTCTTTTCTTTCTATTTTGCTCTTCAGAAGTTATTTCCAGTATTTTATCTTCAACCTCACTGATTTTTTCTTCTGCTTCAGATATTCTGTTATTGATTCCTTCTAGAGTATTTTTAATGTCAGTAATTGTGTTTGTCTTTGTATGTTTATTCTTTAATTCTGAGTCTTCGTTACTTGATCTTGCATTTTCTCCATTTTGTTTTAAAGGTTTTTGATCATCTTTACTATCATTATTCTGAATTCTTTTTCACGTAGTTTGCCTGTTTCTTCTTCATTTATTTGGACTTCTCTGTTTCTAGTTTGTTCTTCATTTGTATAGTATTTCTCTGCCTTTTCATTATTTTTTTAAACTTGCTGTGTTTGTGGTCTCCTTTTCCCAGGCTTCAATGTTGAATTCTTTCTCCCTTTTGTTTTCTGCCCTCCTAATGTTGGTCCAGTGGTTCGTGTAAGCTTCCTATAAGGTGAGATTTGCGCTGAGTTTTTGTTTGTTTGTTTTTCCTCTGATGGGCAAGGCTGAGTGAGGTGGTAACCCTGTCTGCTGATGTGTCGGTTTGTAGTTTTCTTTGTTGTTAGATGAGATGTCCTGCACAGGGTGCTACTGGGGGTTGGGTGATGCGGGTCTTGTATTCAGGTGGTTTCCTTTGTGATTTCTCACTGTTGGATGCTCTCTAGGGTTAGTTCTCTGCTAGTCTAGTGTCTTGGAGTCAGTACTCCCACTCCAGAGGCTCAGGGCTTGATCTGTTCTTCCAGAATGTCCTCCTGTGGGCACAGGATGCTTTCTGTTTAGCCACCTGAGTGATCTGAACAAAAATCTTCCACAAGGAAAGCACCTCAAAGATATTTCCCTTCTTCGGTAGCAAGCTCCCTTTTATTTGAATCTTTTTGTTGCAAGTAACAGAAACCAACTTGAATTGACAGGAGCCAACCCAAGGTGTTTAATTCTGGGCTTTTATCCTGTATGGTGTTGCATTTAGAGGGCCCAGATGTGCAGATCAAGTTATTATTTCCTCAGTATGAAAATGCACACTTAGCAGTTAAGTGGAAAGGTAGCAGTCACATGGAAAACTCCAGTATCTGCTGTTAATACCACAGAAAGTGGCGGGAAGCGGCCAGGGTACAACTGAAGCCGGAGGACACTGCTTAACTGGTTAGAACCGCTGAGACCCAAAATGGTGGAAAGCGACTACATTTCTTTACTTGCCACTGATTATACTCACTGTCTTAATTCGTTTAACTCACTCTCCAATCACGGTTCCCAATCAGAATTTTGCTATTACTCCACTTTAACTATTATAAATATAATCATAATTCACACACTCTCTGCCTTCATTTTATTTAGTATAAGGCTACATGTGTTACTCTTTAAACAATGTAAAATTCTTCTCTTATATTGGAGGACTAGTTGATCATCTTATTTCACTGGTATCTTTTTATTTCCTCTTTTTCCACCATAGCCTTCTTAACAATGGAATATTCTAGATTTAAGTTTTTTGATTATGTTTCTCTTCTCTATGTACACTCAGGATCTTGGTGATTTTACATACTCTCTTGTCTTTAATAAGTTTAATAGGCAAGTGACACCCAAATTATATCTTTAGTTGATAATGTACATACCATACTTGTTCATAAAAGTCTGTATCTGAGTATTATGACTACAATGGATAAATTGTTACATATTTATGAAGTGGAATGATATTCAGCCATCAAATAGCTGAATCTTCCAGATATAATTTTGAATTAAAAAAACACTGAAGAATATTTTCTCTATGATTTTGTTTACATAAATTTCAAAATAGAACACATTTATGTTGGTAGATGACAGAATTGGATTTTTGCTGTTGTTGTTTGAGTTTTTTTGTTTGTTTGTTTTGGGTTTTTTTTTTTTTTTTTTGGAGGGATTTTGTTTACTGGGACAAGGAATGAGGGAGCTCTGTGGAGTCCTGGAAATGTTTTATAACACAATCTAGGAAGTGTTGCCATGTGTTTATATATTTAAAAAGTATGTAAAAGCACTCATTACGTAAATGCTAAGCTTAAATACTTTACCAAATATTTGCCTTACTGTAATAAAAAAGTATGTCTATTTCTACATCTAGATATCTATCTATTACATCCATCTTTACAACTCTGTTCCCACCCACAAACTCTTCCTTAGTTTAGTATGCAAGCCTGTTGTAGGAAACATAATGCCTCCCCACCAAAGATGTCAATTTCCTGTTCCCAAAATCTGCTAATATGTTACCTTCATGGCAGAAGAAACTTTGAATTTGTCCTTAAATTAAAGATCTTGAGATGGAAAGATTATCCTGGATTATGTGAGCGGGCCCAAGGTAGCTATAAGAGTTATTATGGGAGCAGGAGGTTCACAATCACAGGAGATGATGATGGAAGCAAAGGTTAAAATGATGTTTGAAAAAGGACCATGAGCCAAGGAAGATAGGCACCCTCTACGATTTAGAAAAGAGACAAGAAACAGATTCTCTTCTGGAGTCTGCAAAAGAAATGTCAGTTCAGATCATTTGCTCAGTCATTTCCAACTCTTTGCACCCCATGGACTGCAGCATGCCAGGCTTCCCTGTCCATCGCCAACTCCTGGAGTTTACTCAAACTTATGTCCATTGAGTTGGTGATGCCATCCAACCATCTCATCCTCTGTCATCCCCTTCTCCACCTGCCTTCAATATTTCACTGTATCAGGGTCTTTTCAAATGAGTCAGTTCTTTGCATCAAGTGGCCAAAGTATTGAAGTTTCAGCTTCAGCATCAGTTCTTCCAATGAATATTCAGGAATGATTTCTTTTAGGATGGGCTGGTTGGATCTCCTTGCAGTCCAAGGGACTCTCAAGAGTCTTCTCTTAACACCACAGTTCAAAAGCATCAATTCTTCAGTGCTCAGCCTCAGTTTTCTTTATAGTCCAACTCTCAAATACACATATCACTACTGGAAAAACCGTAGCTTTGACTAGATGGACCTTTGTTGGCAGGGTAATGTGTCTGCTTTTTAATATGCCGTCTAAGTTGGTCATAACTTTCCTTCCAAGGAGCAAGCATCTTTTAATTTCATGGCTGCAGTCACCATCTGCAGTGATTGTGGAGCCCCAGAAAATAAAGTCTCTCACTGTTTCCAGTGTTTCCCCATCTTTTTGCCATGATGTGATGGGACCAGATGCCATGATCTTAGTTTTCTGAATGTTGAGCTTTAAGCTAATTTTTTCAGTTTCCTCTTTCACTTTCATTAAGAGGCTCTTTATTCTTCTTTGCCTTATGCCATAAGTGTGGTGTCATCTGCATATCTGAGGTTAGTGATATTTCTCCTAGCAATCTTGATTCCAGCTAGTGCTTCATCCAGCCCAGTGTTTCTCATGGTGTACTTGTACTCTGCATATAAGTTAAATAAGCAGGGTAACAATTTACAGCCTTCACGTACTTCTTTCCCTAGCCCTTGTAACATATTGATTTTAACTTGTAAAACTGATTTACAATTTCTGACCTCCAGAACTAAAGGATAAAAAATTTTCATATTTTAATCCTCTAACTTTGTGTTTGTCATAGCAACAACAGGAAGCTAATATACCTTCTAATATGGAAACATAAATTTACTTCTCCACCTGTGAAGTTTGTTTTCAAGAAAAATTTCAGAGTAATTCTTTAACACATGAGTAGGATTATGTACCTTCTCAGCTGACAATTTTCCTATGTTTTTGAATTTAATGTGGAGTAAAAGTCAAAGACTTTTAATGCTGTGATCTCTTTTGCCTTTCTAATATCCTCCCTTGCTCTCTCTGCTTCAACCACTTGGGCTTCTTGCTGTTTTTCAAACTTACAGGCACATCCCAATTTTAAGCATTTGTTTTCCAATTTTTTTTTCTCCCTGAAATATTTTACCTTTGGATACATACATAGATAGATATATCATATCCTTAAAATATTTCCTGAATTTTCTTCTTTTAAATGAAGACCATGTGGAATCCCTTCATCTCTCATCCATTCTCTTTCCCTGATCTTTTCATGCTTGAAATTTTGGTTTGATTTTTCCATTTGGTGTTTTTTACATGCTCGAACATAATATTGCAATGCT
Organism: Cervus canadensis; assembly: GCF_019320065.1. Taxonomy (NCBI): domain Eukaryota; kingdom Metazoa; phylum Chordata; class Mammalia; order Artiodactyla; family Cervidae; genus Cervus; species Cervus canadensis. Next base: position 36,923,330 of record NC_057387.1, on the reverse strand, counting down.
TATCTATTATGGTTATTGTTAATTGTCTGTGGAGCCCATTAGTATGTAAATTCCATAAAGGGAGTGATCCTTGTCACTGAAGTAATATAAATGCTTAGAACAATGTTTGACATATAGCAGATGTTGAATTAATGCTTTTGCATAAATGAAAATATTCATATTCATATTTCTATATGGTACATGCTGTATCATATCCTATATTTATAACATGAAATAAAATAAGTGCCGTGTCTACCGTCAAATAAATAAGGCATACAGGAAAGAAAAGATGATATATGATATGGTATTTGAAGCCAAGTATATTACATGAACTCATAGAAAAACATTCACATGGATTTTGGGAATCAGTGAGGATTGCTTTGAGGAGTAGTCTGCCACAAGGAAGATAAATAGGTATTTGCAAGATAAAAGATGACCGCATGAGACAGTGAAGAGTATTTCAGGCGTATCAAAAATAAGCGCACAGGAATGAAGGCAAGATAAAGCATGTCTTTAAAGTAACTAAATCTAATGAATATAGACTGAAAAAAAGAGCTCAATGATGAGATTTGAACACATGAGGAATATTCACAGAATGCAGAGTTTCATAAGGCAGATACAGAAATGTGGGTGTTTACCTGAAAACAATAAGAGACACATTGAAATATTTTAAGCAGAATAGTGAAAGGAATACACAGTCATTATAGGAAGATAACATTGGCTACAGTGTAGAGAAATAGTTAAAAAATACAAAGCCAGAGAAAGGAATATTGATTAGAAAGATTTATATCAAGCAATTCAATAAATGATGTTGCATTTTAGTAGCTATATGAAGTATATATGTGTGATTTCAATAGAAATTTAGGAGTCAAATTTTCACAGTTATTAACTATGCTAACTGCTAAGTCACTTTAGTCGTGTCCGACTCTGTGTGACCCTATCCCTGGGATTCTCCAGGCAAGAACACTGGAGTGGGTTGCCATTTCCTTCTCCAGTGCATAAAAATGAAAAGTGAAAGTGAAGTCGCTCAGTCGTGTCCGACTCTTTCGCGACCCCATGGACTGCAGCCTACCAGGCTCCTCTGTCCATGGGATTTTCCAGGCAAGAGTACTGGAGTGGGGTGCCATTGCCTTTATATGTGAGTAGAAAAAGGGAAAAGTAAGAGGATCACACAAAGTTCTTATACTAGCAACAGCAATTGAAAAACAAGGATGGAACAGAAATGCAGACTTGATAATTGTCATTGTATAATAAGTAGATTAATTGTCAGTGTTCACTGTAAAGTGTGACAAAAGATGAGGGTCTAATAAAAAAACCTGAAAATTAGCAATATTTAGCCAAAGACAGATAAACTCATGAAAATTCTCAAAAGATATTATGGAATGGTCAGAGAAGTAGAAAGAATGTCAGGGGAATAAAGTGTTTTTAACAGTGGTCAATTATTTCAGTTATTTAAAAAGTTCAAGGAAGTTAAGGGTGAATTAATATGAATTATATAATAGTAATAGAGGTATCTATGATGACCCAAGAAATAATGTCAATGGAATGATGACTATGGACATAAAGTGGAAAAGGAGTGAAAAATGACAACAGAATCCGAAAACTTGAGGGATACATAGATATAGATATAATTTCTGGAATAGACATTTTATAGAAGATTTGAGAAAAGTTTTTTGCTTTTCTCTTTTGACTTGAATTATTTTTGAAAGAGAAGAGGTGAAATAAATCAGCCAAAATGTACTGAAATTATTCTCCCACCTGCTGCTGCTGCTGCTAAGTCACTTCAGTCGTGTCCGACTCTGTGCGACCAATGGACTGCAGCCCACCAGGCTCCTCCGTCCATGGGATTTTCTAGGCAAGAGTACTGGAGTCTCCCACCTGAAATAACAACAAAAGACAAGCAGACAGAATATATAGAATGATGGTTTGCAAAACACTGAACATCAAACACAAAAGTGTGTGATTCCTGAGGCACAGGGACAAAACATTTGAGATCTACTGCATCAGCTGGGAGGGACTGGGGGCAGGAGGAGAAGGGGACGACAGAGGATGAGATGGCTGGATGGCATCACCGACTCGATGGACATGAGTAAACTTGGGAGTTGGTGATGGACAGGGAGGCCTGGCGTGCTGTGATTGATGGGGTCACAAAGAGATGGACATGACTGAGCAACTGAACTGAACTGAACTGATTGCCTCAGTTTCCTGCCTGGAGAGAATTTCAGGTAATGACACAGTGAAAAGGAACCCTGGCAAATCCAGCAAACTTTCTGAGTTCAAGAGATGATGCTGAGAATCCAAGGAAAGCCAGGCAGCTACTATTTTCAAGGCAGAGTGCTGGTGAGGAGAGACCTGTATAGAGAACCACAGAGATCTGTGGAAGATTTCCTCTGAGCTCTCAGCAGAATACTCATCTGTGAATAGGTTTGAGGAATCCACCAAAGACTAATGAAAACACCACAAGGGAAGATTAGAGGGAGCTCAGTGTTCATGTGGGGTTGGGAACAGTGCTTATTGTAACCAGCCATTCTGGAAAACTATGTAATTCATGAGGTCATGACTAGAGTACCCATAAAGGCTTTACATCAGTAGTAAAGAAGAATTCATCTTAGCTCTCATTCAATATATACTTTTTCAAAAAGCAGGATCCAAAAGAATCAAACTGTTTCCATGTTAACTTACCTATAACCAACATTTATAGCAATATATAATAAGTGCTCATGAATATTTATATGAATACAGAAATATCTAGTATTCATCAACAAAAAATTCACAATGTCTGACACCCAATAATAAATGATTTGTATGCAAAAAGCATTAAAAATTAAGCCATAATAAGGATAAAAGTCATTAAGATAAACTGACTCAGAAATACCACAGAAAATAGAATTGGTAGTTAAAAAACACTATATGTTCAAAAAGTTAAATAAAAAGTTGAGTATGATAAGTAAAGATAAGAATGATATAAAAAGAAGACCTAAATCAGACTTATGGATATGAAACTACATGATTTGACATGAAAATGAACTCAGTAAGCTTAAAGGCAGCTTAGACATTGCAGATTAAATATTCATACATTTTAAAACATTATGATACAAGTTACCCCAAAGTATAAATGGATATTTTTAAAAGAAATAAAAGAGCATCAGTAAGCTGTAGAGGAACTTCTAGTGACCAAATACACATAATTTAAGTTCCTTAGCTAGAAAAGGGGCTAATATTTGCAGATATAACAGGGAAAGTTTTCCCTAAAAATGACAAACTCACAGGTAGAAATATTAAAAGCAGACAGAGCAAAAGGCACGTTACATACAAAAGAGGATCAAAAATAAAGATGACAACAGGTTTCTCATTTAAAATAATGAAAATGAGAAGATACAACAACTTTTTTAAACATCTGAAAGAAAAAAAAATTGTCAGCCTAGAATACCATACCAAGTACATTTTGAAAATAAAGAATTTTTAAAAAAATGTTTCAAACATATGAAAAGGGAAAAATGTATTCCCTGAAATCTCACACGACAAGAAATGAATAGGAAGTCCTGTGGGAAGACGATACCACCAAATGTAAATATGGTTCCACACAAAAATAAGCAGAGCACCAGAAATAGTAACTATAATATATTAGTAAACGTATGAGGTATTTTTCTTATTATTTAAATCTGTGTGAGATAATCGACTATTTAAAATAAAGCAATAACATTTTAATGAAAATAACAGTGCACTGTTGGATTTAAAACATATGGATATGTGTGTGTGATCAGTCGTGTCTGACTCATTGTGACCCCATGTAGCATGCCTAGTTTCTCTGTCTATGGAATTTTCCAGGCAAGAATACTGGAGTGGGTTGCCATTTCCTACTCCAAACATATGCATATGTAAGGTGTAAACCAAAAACAACAGCATAACATATCAACAGGAAGTGAGAAATCAAAGCATTTATTTGGAAGTTTCTTCTTGTATTATACTTGAAGTGGTATCCTATCACTTAGAGGTAGACTGATAAGTATATGTAACTGTAATCCCCAGAGAAAGCACTAAGATCATAAAGGACTACAACTCATAGCCAAGAAAATAAATAAAATGAGATCATAAAAATAGTTATTTCCAAAGACGGCAGAAAAAAAAAGGAAAATTGAAACAAAATGACAATAGATGATAGACTTATACCCAACGGTGTCAGTAGTAATATTAAATATGCATGTGTGCTAAGTTGCTTCAGTCTTGTCCAAAACTTTACAACCCTGTGAACTGCAGCCTGCCAGGCTCCTCTATCCATGCGATTCTCCAGGCAAGAATACTGTAATGGGTTGCCATGCCCTCATCCAGGGGATTTTTCCCACCCAGGGATCAAATCCATGTCTGTTGTGGATCCCGCATTTCAGGTGGATTCTTTACTGCTGAGTCACTGGAGAAACCCAGTATTAAATTTGCATAGTCTAAACCCCCCAATCTTAAGGCATAGATTTTTGAATTGAAGAAGAAAGGAATAACTTAAATATAAAGAAATAAGTAGTTCAAAGGCAAAGTCAGAGTGGTGGTGGTTTAGTTGCTAAGTCATGTCCAACTCTTGTGACCCCATGGACTGTAGCCTGCCAGGCTCCTCTGTCCATGGGATTCTCCAGGCAAGAATACTGGAGTGGGTTGATGTTTATTTCTCCAGAGGATCTTCCCAACTCAGGGATTGAACCCTGGTCTCCTGCATTGCAGACAGATTCTTTACCAACTTAGCTACAAGGGAAGCCCAATGTTAATGTTAAAACAGATTCAGGGAAGAGACATTTACCAGAGATAAAGCAAATCATTTCCTAATGATTAAAGAGATGAATTTATCCAGAGGATTTAACAATCCTAAATGTTCATAACATAAAAGAGGTTTATAATATGTGAAGCAAAACTGATAGATATGCAAGGAGATCATTTTGCATAGTTATTTGTAATTATAATCATATATTTTAATTTTCTATCTGGTGCTGAGTCGAGTAGAGATGAAATATTCTTTTCTACCGTCCTGCCAAGGTTGCATATATATGAGGACAAAAATGTACCTCTAGAGTTTGAAGATGGTTTTCTTGGTACCTAGAAGTGTATTCTTTGGTATCAAACATCTAAAAAATACACAAGTACCTTAAGGACTGGGTGGTTGGGTGAACTTTAAGGATATTTGAAGGATGCTAGTCAAAGCCTCTGGAGAAGGCAATGGCACCCCACTCAAGTACTCTTGCCTGGAAAATCCCATGGATGGAGGAGCCTGGTAGGCTGCAGTCCATGGGATCACAAAGAGTCGGACACGACTGAGCGACTTCACTTTCACTTTTCACTTTCATGCATTGGATAAGGAAATGGCAACCCACTCCAGTGTTCTTGCCTGGAGAATCCCAGGGATGGCAGAGCCTGGCGGGCTGCCGTCTATGGGGTTGCACAGAGTCGGACACGACTGAAGCGACTTAGCAGCAGCAGCAGCAGTCAAAGCCTCCAGGGCCTGAAGGAGTCAGTTAGGAGAAGCCCGGTGATGGTAAAGACAAGATCAGTGGAGACTTCAAGGAATGTGAAGAACATGCTTTTTTAGCAGCTGGAAGAAGTGGGATTTTCATTACATAGGGGGAGGAATTACAGAAATAAGTGTCGCCTATGCTAACTGGAACTGGCAGCCCACTCCAGTGTTCTTGCCTGGAGAATCCCAGGGATGGGGGAGCCTGGTGGGCTGCCGTCTGTGGGATCGCGCAGAGTAGGACACGACTGAAGTGACTTAGCAGCATGCTAACCGGAAAAATAGAAAATAAACTAAATGATTGAACTAAGGTAGAATGTTTAAAACACTACTTGGATTATTTCACTATGTTAAAATGACAGAGGAGAGAAATGAAGTGAAACTTAATTGTCCCATTTTCAAGTAAAATTTATAGGAAAGAAAAAAGGAGCCAGCACTTACTGATTATTCAAAGTAAAATTGTGTTTCACATTGCCAGGCCTTCCCATATTTTCAAATTAAGAAAGGGCTTTGGACCAAAGGTGAAATGCAGACTGGAACCTCAATAAATGTCAGAAAGAGGTAAGGTGCTTCCTCAGGGAACTATCCTGTTAGAAGCATATCTCTCTAAGGATCTTAAGGACATGCCTCACAAATCTCATCTCTTAAACAATAAGCGTTCAAAGAAACAAAATATGTTGTTCTTAGCAGATTTACAAGAAGCTTAAGGGAAAGTATGGATTATTATTTTTTCTTTGTTTTGTTGTTTGGAGGATAATTACAATATGCTGGCTTCTGCTATACAACAATGACAGTCATAGTGTGTATAAATATATATATATATATAGGGTAGCTCAAAAGGTCAAGAACCTGCTCACAATATGGGAGACTGAAGTTCAGTCCCTGGTTCGGGTAGATCCCCTGGAGAAGGGCATCGCAACCCACTCCAGTATTCTTGCCTGGAGAATTCCATGGACAGAGGAGATTGGTGGGCTATAGTCCATGGAGTCACAATGAGTCAGACATGACTAAGCAACTAACACACACACACACACACACACACACACACACACTCTCGCTTTAGAGTCCTCCTCCTCCCCTCCCATCACACCTCTCCAGGTCATCACAAGACAATCAGATTGGCTCTCTGTATTATGTATCACTTTCCCACTAGTTATCTGTTTTACACATGATAGAGTATTGAGTCCGTTCTTAGGAAGTAGTTGAACTGAGAGCCTATTATACAGAGTAAAGTTGGTATGGAGTATCATGATGAGATTTTTTTAGTATTGAGCTAGGTCAGACTACATGATGGGTCAGCTTGATAAACTCTTGAGATGGGGAACCATACATGAACCTGAGAAGAATGAAGACTTCTAAATATCAGAATAGTTTATCATTTCAAATTCTTCAAAATATCTACTCGGATTAGATTTTTGTCCTCTGAGTACTCAAAATCTAGGAAGAAACACCCCTTAGATTGGATTTCACAGGGTCTTCAGGTTTTGGAGAAGGAAGCAAATATCTGGCTGACCCCACTGCTTCCTCAACATTCCATTCACACAGGGCTTTTCTGCAGCACTGATTTTACTCTGGAATACTCTGGTGCTGGAGAGCTGAGTTACTGCTAGTGGTGACGGTTTAGTCGCTAAGTCGTGTCCAGCTCTTGTGACCCCATTAACTGTGGCTTGCCAGGCTCCTTTGTCCATGGGATTCTCCAGGCAAGAATACTGGCTGGAGTGGGTTGCCATTTCCTTCTGCAGGGAGAGTTACTGCTGGAGAGTAACTTCAGGGGAGTTACTGCAGGGAGAGTAACTCTAGGAGAGTTACTGCTACCGTTGAATGAAACTCATTTTCCAGGGACAATGGTTGGAGAGAAACAATAGAAACCCCACCAGTTCCTTTCTTACCTTACCTTCCATAGCTTGTTTCATCCCATGGGACAAAGCCTCTACTCTAATTTCACATACCAGTTCAAAACATTTCTCGGAATTTTTCTGATTCCTACCAGGTTTCGAGAGGGGTAGCTTGTTTAGCATCTTATTAAGCTTTGAACTCTCCATGTGTACTTTCTACCAAGTATTGTATTTATCAATAATTACATAATGAGACTGATTTCTCAACACTAAACCAGTTATTAGTCTTCCTTTTCACTTTTTTCACTTCATATGCATATGAAGAGCGTATGAAGATGGTTTCTTGCAGAGTTGAGTTCCAGGATTACAGCCTGGTTAGAAAATCTCTGAAGCTGGATTTATCTGCTTTTTGCGTATCATGAAGATCTTTTTTGTACAGTTCTTCTGTGTATTCTTGCCACCTCTTCTTAATCTCTTCTGTTTCTGTTAGGTCTGTACCATTTCTGTCCTTTATTGAGCCCCTCTTTGCATGAAATGTTGCCTTGGTAGCTCTGATTTTCTTGAAGAGATCTCTAGTCTTTCCCATTCTGTTGTTTTCCTCTATTTCTTTGCGTTGATCATTGAGGAAGGCTTTCTTATCTCTCCTTGCTATTCTTCGGAATTCTGCATTCAAATGCGTGTATCTTTCCTTTCCTCCTTTGCTTTTTGCTTCTCTTCTTTTCACAGCTATTTGTAAGACCTCCTCAGACAGCCATTTTGCCTTTTTGCATTTCTTTTTTGTGGGGATGGTCTTGATCCCTGTCTTCTGTACAGTGTCATGACCTCCGTCCATAGTTCATCAAGCACTCTATCAGATCTAGTCCCTTAAACCTATTTCTCACTTCCTCTGTATAATCATAAGAGATTTGATTTAGGTCATACATGAATGGTCAGAAATATCAATAACGGGAGAAATATCAATAACCTCACATATGCAGATGACACCACCCTTATGGCAGAAAGTGAAGAAGAACTAAAGAGCCTCTTGATGAAAGTGAAAGAGGAGAGTGAAAAAGTTGGCTTAAAGCTCAACATTCAGAAAACCAAGATCATGGCATTCGGTCCCATCACATCATGGCAAATAGATGGGGAAACAGTGGCTGACTTTGTTTTTTTGGGTGCCAAAATCACTGCAGATGGTGATTGAAGCCATGAAATTAAAAGATGCTTACTCCTTGGAAGGAAAGTTATGACCAACCTAGACAGCATATTAAAAAGCAGAGACATTACTTTGTCAGCAAAGGTCTGTCTAGTCAAGGCTATGGTTTTTCCAGTAGTCATGTATGGATGTGAGAGTTGAACTAAAAAGAAAGCTGAGCATCGAAGAATTGATGCTTTTAAATTGTTGTGTTGGAGGAGACTCTTGAGATTCCCCTGTACTGCAAGGAGATCCAACCAGTCCATCCTAAAGGAATTCAGTCCTAGGTATTCATTGGTAGGACTGATGTTGAAGCTGAAACTCCAATACTTGGTCACTTGATGCGAAGAGCTGACTCACTGGAAAAGACCCTGAGGCTGGGAAAGATTGAGGTTAGGAGGAGAAGGGGACGACAGAGGATGAGATGGCTGGATGGCATCACCAACTCAATGGCATGAGTTTGGGTAAACTCCGGCAGTTGGTGATGGACAGGGAGGCCTGGTGAGCTGCGGTTAATGGGGTTGCAAAGAGTTGGACACGACTGAGCGACTGAACTGAACTATTCTGTATCGAGATGGTTGGTGCTGATAACATTCAACTATCATATTTTGCTTACAGTTTAGATCACTGATACTTAAACCTCCTGTAGCAGTTAACAGATATATATACACATTTATTATATATACATGTATATATCAAGCATACATCTTTTTCATCTCATAGAATAAAATCTAGAATCTTACAGAAAAACCTGTGACTTTATCACTTACCCTTTGAATGGTCATATAAATTACTTCTTGGAAAGAGGACATCTTTTGAGTTCATTTTATTCTCAGATTTAAAAGGAAGCAGTCATGTGGAAAAAATTCCCTCTTTTTCGCTGTCTGTGGCATTATTCCTCTCAGTTCTCCTGATGAGTTGTGAAAACTGAATAATAAGATGGGGCCATGCCATTTGAGACTTACTGAAACACTATATTTGTATTTTTCAAAGATAAGTGGAAAAGGGAGTTTGTTTCTGTCTGGCTCAGCAACAAAATTGGAGTGTTAAAACGATCACTTCAAGTTCTATAATAATGATATATCAAAGCACTTAGATATAATCATTCCATTTCAGTTTTATCCATATAAAACAAAAACCTACACTGTATTAAGTCCTAACTAACCTCATATGTCCATGGATTATATTTCTTATCCACATAAATTATAAACACTATATTCTTTCTCAGTTATGCCATCCTCATTCACTTTTATTAGGTATTTCTGTTATTTACCACATCTTAGCTTTGTAGTCTGCAGAAATGTAAATGGTCTTTATTTTTTCTGTGAAATCTCTGTTCACATTTCTTTACTTAGTTAAATCATACTGATGCACTCAATCTAGTATTAGAATTGCTTAGTATTTTCCTACTGTTCAGAGAAGTGTTTAGATAAAACTGGCATTGTCCCTTAGTGAGGAAAAATGTCCCATTCCAATGAAAAAGACTCTTTGTTTCTCAAGTGGATCAGTGAAATAAACCTTCTGGGGGCAAACCATGTACAGGCAGGTGTGCTGACAAGTAGGGTAGTTACAATTTTAAGACAGTTCCTCTGAAGAATAAAAGAAATTAAATTTGTGAAGGTCACATCTGGGCATTGTAACTTTCAGGCAGATTGCACTTCTTCACATACCGTTGGGAATCTAAACAGCATCATAGTGCGGAACTAAATAAGCCATTTTTTTCCTGATGTATTTTATGACCAGTCTATGTACTTATTAATGCTGCCGCCTCTATAAAATTATGCAGTCTATAACAGGATATTTCAGTTTGAAACATCATCTTTGACTTTTTTCCAGTCCATAAGAGTAAACTGTATTATTCATGTGGTTTTTCCAGAATCTATAACTGTGGCTGTCTTTCCATGACTGCAGCAATAGCTAAATGTTGACTGCTTAAGCATTGTGAGCCTGCCTGGACGCTGCCACTGCTTCCCAGAGTTACTGGCACTGGAATGGAGCTGAATGTTTTCTACCAACAATGTCTATACCTTCTTGTTCCAACTTGACCTATTCTCTAGTACGGTATACAAAAACCTTGATGTTTAATGGACATCAGAACATTTTGACTTTTTATTTATTTAAGAATCATTTAGACTTATTACCTAAAGTACACAAAGTTTGTAATACACTCTCATTATATTTAACAGGGTTACAAATCTAGACCTGTAAAATTTGAGGGCTCTTTTATTCAGAATATTAAACATTCACTGAATATTATACTCTATATATAGAAATATTTATTTTAATTTTTAATCTAATGCTAGACATGTTCTAATTTTGATTGGCACTTCTTTTATTTTATTTTTTTCAATTATTTTTATTAGTTGGAGGCTAACTACTTCACAACATTGCAGTGGGTTTGGTCATATGTTGACATGAATCAGCCATGGAGTTACATGTATTCCCCATCCTGATCCCCCCCCCCACCTCCCCCCCCCACCCGATTCCCTTGGGTCTTCCCAGTGCACCTGGCCCGAGCACCTGTCTGATGCATCCCACCTGGGCCGGTAGTCTGTTTCACCATAGATAATATACATGCTGTTCTCTCGAAACATCCCACCCTCGCCTTCTCCCACAGAGTCCAAAAGTCTGTTCTGTATATCTGTGTCTCTTTTTCTGTTTTGCATATAGGGTTATCATTACCATCTTTCTAAATTCCACATATATGTGTTAGTATGCTGTAATGTTCTTTATCTTTCTGGCTTACTTCACTCTGTATAATGGGCTCCAGTTTCATCCATCTCATTAGAACTGATTCAAATGAATTCTTTTAACGGCTGAGTAATATTCCATGGTGTATATGTACCACAGCTTCCTTATCCATTCGTCTGCTGATGGGCATCTAGGTTGTTTCCATGTCCTGGCTATTATAAACAGTGCTGCGATGAACATTGGGGTGCACATGTCTCTTTCAGATCTGGTTTCCTCAGTGTGTATGCCCAAGAGTGGTATTGCTGGGTCATATGGCAGTTCTATTTCCAGTTTTTAAAGAAATCTCCACACTGTTTTCCATAGTGGCTGTACTAGTTTGCATTCCCACCAACAGTGTAAGAGGGTTCCCTTTTCTCCACACCCTCTCCAGCATTTATTGCTTGTAGACTTTTGGATAGCAGCCATCCTGACTGGCGTGTAATGGTACCTCATTGTGGTTTTGATTTGCATTTCTCTGATAATGAGTGATGTTGAGCATCTTTTCATGTGTTTGTTAGCCATCTGTATGTCTTCTTTGGAGAAATGTCTGTTTAGTTCTTTGGCCCATTTTTTGATTGGGTCATTTATTTTTCTGGAATTGAGCTGCAGGAGTTGCTTGTATATTTTTGAGATTAATCCTTTGTCTGTTTCTTCATTTGCTATTATTTTCTCCCAATCTGAGGGCTGTCTTTTCACCTTACTTATAGTTTTCTTTGTTGTGCAAAAGCTTTTAAGTTTCATTAGGTCCCATTTGTTTATTTTTGCTTTTATTTCCAATATTCTGGGAGGTGGGTCATAGAGGATCCTGCTGTGATTCATGTCGGAGAGTGTTTTGCCTATGTTCTCCTCTAGGAGTTTTATAGTTTCTGGTCTTACATTTAGATCTTTAATCCATTTTGAGTTTATTTTTGTGTATGGTGTTAGAAAGTGTTCTAGTTTCATTCTTTTACAAGTGGTTGATCAGTTTTCCCAGCACCACTTGTTAAAGAGGTTGTCTTTTTTCCATTGTATATCCTTTGATTGGCACTTCTTTTAGTCAGTTGGTTATCAACTCCAGTTTCTCCAATTTTGAATCTTTTTCACAATTTAGAGTTTTTCTTCTCATATAGCCCAAACTCCAACAAAAGAATATTTCTAAATATTAAGTACTGTGGACTGCCTTTTTTTATAGGTTACATACTATAGAAAACCCCTTTTATTCAGACCATTTTGAATATTTAAATTAGGGATTATCTAAAATGTTTCAAGTTGTGAACTTTCTTCTTTGGAGAGAACTGCCTCATATAATGGATTTAAACAGGTAGGTGACTAGGGTAATTCCAGTAAAGTGAATTTTCCATTTCAAATTTTCTGTAGAATGAACTTAGTGCATTACTTTCTTATTGTATATATAACCAATTACCACACATTTTGTGGCTTAAAACAACACTGATGTCTTATCTTACAGTTCTAGAGACCCGGTGTTAGAAAATGGGTCTTTCTGGGGTAAAATTGAGATGTAGACCTGACTATAATCCTCCTGGAAGCTCTACTGGAGAATGTTTCCTTCCTTTTCCAGGTTTTGGAGGCCACCTTCATTTATTGTCTCCTTGCTCTTTCCTCAAGGACCGCAGTGTAGCATCTTCAAATTTCTGTCTGATTCTTTCCTCCCCTTTTGCCTTCCTCTTTCACTTTAAAGGATTTTGTATTTATACTAATACTTGGCCCACCCAGATAATCCATGATAACCTATTTTTACAAATTTTTTGTTTATTTTTATTGAAGTATAGTTGGTTTACAATGTTGTGTTTGTTTGTGGTGTACAGCCAAGGAATTCATGGATATATGTGCATATATATCCTTTTTCATATTTTTCTGATTATGATTTAATATAGTATATTGAACATATTAATAGTTTCCTGTGCTATACAGTAGGTACTTGTTGTTCATCTATTTTATATGTGGTAGTTTGAATCTGCTAATCTCAAACTCCTGATTTATCCCTCTCTCATCCCCTCCCATATGGTAACCATAAGTTTCTTTTCTGTCTGTGACTCTGTTTATGTTTTGTAAATAAGTTCATTTGTGTCATATTTTAGATTCCAAATATAAGTGATATCATATGGTATTTGTCTTTTTCTGTCTGACTTACTTCAGTTTGTATGATAATCTCTAGGTCCATCCATTTTGTTGCAAATGGCATTGTTTTATTCTTTTATATTAATGAGAAATATTCCATTGTATATATATGCCACATCTTTATCCATTCATTTACTGATGGACATTGGGGTTGCTTCGATGTCTTGGATATTGTAACTAGTGCTACTATAGATACTGGAGTGCATGTATCTTTTTGAATTAGAGTTATTTTCAGATATGTGCCCAGGAGTGGGATTGCTGAATCATATGGCAACTCTGTTTTTAGTTTTTAAATGAATTTCCATATTGTTTTCCATAATAGCTATACCAATTTGCATTTTTACCAACAGTGTAGAAGGATTCCCTTTTTTCCATAGCCTCTCCAACATTTATTATTTTATATTTGTAAATATCTAATTACAGTCTAATAAAATTATCACTTTTCTACTTTCCCTGTACTGCTAGCACTGTAGAATCTGTAAAAGCCATTTCCTTTTTGCCTTAATGTTGTTATGGAACTTTGGTTTACATATGCTTTAAACTCTCTAAAACATTTCTATATTTGTTTTGTACATTAAACAATTATTTATCCATATTTATCTATTATTTTAAAATATATTTTAATTCCATTCTGTGTTTCTATGTTCATATTTTAGATCACGTTTTTCTTCCTGAAGAACTGGCTTTAATTTCGACTTTTATTTTTAATTATGTTCCTGACAACTTCCCCCAGTCTTTGCAAACATCTTTATTTCCCTTTTATTTTGAAAGATAAGGATATATTCACTTGTTATTAAATTCTATGTTGGCAGTACTTATACTTTGGAAATATAAAGATGTCATTCTTCTGCCTCTGACTTCTGTCATTAGCGTTGAGAAGAAAGCTGCCATTTTATAGTTGTTTGAAGAGAAGATATCTTTCTTCTTTTAGTTGACTTTCATGATTTACTTTTTCATGCTTTGCAGCAGGTTTACTGTGAAGAACCTAGGTAAACTTTATTTTTGTATACCCTGTTAAAAGTAAAATTATTTTTTTATTCCTGTGAGTCTTTCATAATTTTTAGAAAATGGTTAACCATTCGTCTTTGAATATTTGCATATCTGTGTTCTGTTTTCTTCCCACACTTTTCCCCAGTGCTTCAGCTTGTATTTTTTGTTGACTCTCTCCTAGGTAACTGATGTCCTATTGTAATGTGTCCATTTATAACTACCCCTAGTCTTGATTTCAGATACCATATTTTATTTTCTGTTTACAGTGCCAACTAATTTTTATAATAGATTCTAATTCTTTCATAAATTTTATTGACTTTTAATCTATTTCTCTATTTTTTCACTATTTAACATGTTAATCAGTTATTTTCAAATACTGACTTACTAATTTGAGTATATGAATCATTGATGTAACTGCATCTATTTTCTGTTTTTTTCCTTGATTTTTAGTCATAGTTTGTTTTTTCTTAGCCTGTTTAGATTTTTATGCCAGTTAGGGTTTAATAATTCTGAGGTTCTGGATGATATTATTTTCCACTTAGTAAAGTTTACCTTTTCCTCTGTGAGTCAAAAATAGGAGAAGCTAGTCATCTAAATCCAATCAGAAATTAAGATGAGTTGGTCTTTGCTATATTTATGGTAAGAATCTGTGTAACTCTGATTTGCCTTTTTTCCTAAATGTGTCTCTCCTTAGTTTTTTGACTGAGAGTTTTCCAAGTCAGTGTCCTTTATCCCAAAAGATATACAAGTGATTCAGTTCTGTCCATTGGAAATTTTACTGTAACTCTCCAGTCTCCCCCCACCCCATCTGGCTTAACCATCGAGTAGTGTTTTGAGGAAGCTGGCAATGTTTTTTAAACAAGTGCCCACTCAGTCAAGTTTTGACTTCATAAGTATCACAAGATTAAGGGTTCTTCACTCTGCTTTTTAGAAGATTTGTTTTGTTTCCCCAGTATCTTATGCAGTCAGCCAGTCATATGTATCCCCTTGATTTCCAGCTTGCTGAACTACTGAAAATTTTTGTTTTCTTGTCACCATTTCCCATCCAGATCTTAAAACTCTCTGTTTTAAGGTCTCCTGTAATTAGATTAGCTTGTCTGGAGAATCTCCCTTTTTAGTTATGATTAGTAAGTTATGATAAGTAATTAGTAAGTTATGATAAGTAATTAGGAAACATTGTAAGCACGACATCTTATCAAAGGCACATTCCAGGGATTAAGGCTTGGAACTTGGTCCATTTTGGAACTTGGCTTACAAAAATATCTATGTGTAAAAATCCCAAGCCATTCATGAGTTTATTCCTAATTTATTCAATATAATAGGCAGCAACCATCTGAGTTTAGATCTACAGACACTGCTTATCTCGCTATCCTCTGCTTTTATTCTTTAGCTTCTGTTTGAAAAGCAGCCCTTGTGTATGGACCTTTGCTTTAATCACAGGTGGATTTAAATGCTATCAGTTTCAGAAAGACAGAGACCTTCTAGACAAAACATTGCTTTTCATTCTACTTCATATGTTTTCAAAAATTAAATATTGAGAGTCTAATTTGTACCAGATCCTCTTCTAGGCACTGAGAATAATGCAATGAATGGGCCAATAACCTACTCTCACAGAGCACAGTTGTGGGAGGGAACCTGATATTAATATTTAAAGAAACACACTGTTAGCGTTATATACCATCTGTTATAAAATGTTTGAACTTTGTGACAATTGAACTTTAAAAGTAACACAGGAATGAGGATTAACCAAGTGCCTTGAAGAGATTTGATGGTTGAATTTTCTTATAAAGGGGCCAGGGAAAACCTAATAAAGAAGGTGACATTTGCATGACAATTAAAACCAACCTTCACTTTTGTTTTTGTCTACTTCTCTTTTTACATCTTGAATATTAGTGTTTTTTTAATTAGGGTTCCACCACTGTTTCTTTTTTTAATACTTTGCACTATTTGTACATGGTATATCTATGTTTCTCAAAGTTTAATCTGAAACCAAGCATATTAGAATCACCTGGAGTACATTTTAACATGCAAATTCCAAACTGTACATAAAAATTTGAGTCTGAATATTGGCTATTGGTATTCCCGGCTTTTAACCAGCACCCAGGTTTCAGTCCATCAGGTCTCACAGAGTTGGACACGAGTGAAGTGACTTAGCATGCATGCATGCATGTATGCATGTTGATGCTTATGCACAATAAATTTGATAACTTTTTCTATAAAAAATGATTAAGTCTGTCTCCCATGTGGTTACCATGGATATGTTGGCAATACATTTGCCTCTCTACTGCCTGGTAATAAATATCTGTTAAATAAAGCATCAAAGGCCTTCAAATAATCCCTGCACAATAGTGTCACCTGTGTCCTAGTCACAAATTCCAATTGATTCTACTTGGTTGCCCTTTAAGTTTTGTATAAATAGAGTCATCATTTAAGCATAAAATTCTTGTATACATGCATGTACATGTGTGTGAGTATATTAGTCATCTAGTATTAAAATATTTGTCTTTATCACATAAAAATTCATTAACCAATTACATTTTAACTGCCTGCATTATTTATTGTTACACAATGCAACTTAATGAAGAACCACAAAACCGCAATAGCATAAAAATATAAACAGACCCCTCACTTCTCTCTGTAAAAATGTATTGACTTTTAAAGTAAAATTTAACCTTAGTTACTGGAACACCTAACATATCAAATATATATTTTTATATTTGATGAAACAAGTTAGATAATGAAATTTATGACATGGTCCTTCTCAAAAAAGGGGAAACAGAAAATGTAAGATATAAATAAATGTTATTACTGACTTGTCTCCATCACATGCACAGAGAATCCCATTAGTGAAGTACAACTTATCTGAAATCACATCTTACACTTCACCAGTGGAATTCCTTGGTGGTTCCGATTGTAAAGAGTCTGCCTTAAATGTGGGACACCCGAATTCGATCCCTGGGTCAGGAAGATCCCCTGGAGAAGGAAATGGCAACCCATTCCAGTATACTTGTCTGGAAAATTCCATGGGTAGAGGAACCTGGCAGGCTACAGTCCATGGGGTTGCAAAGAATTGGACACAGCTGAGCAACTTCACCTTACACTTCACCAGCAACATCCTCATTAGTTCTGACTGGACTACTGTGATTCATACTGACCTCCCTGGTTTCACACTTGTGGCCTCACAATCTCACCACCACCCTGGAACTGAAACTGAATGACCTGTTGTTTTTGATCCACTTCCCTGTATGTAACAATCCAGTCTTCACGATGTCCTCTAAGCACTGATCTAAACTACTCCTCAGCTTCACATTCTTCCCCTCTCAAGCTGCTCCAGCACAAAACTTTTGTTCCTTTAACAGCCCAGACACATCCTTACCTAACAGCCTTCGCACTTACTTCCTATGCCTAAAATATTTTTAACACAGCCTTCTACATAACTCTGTCCTTCACATCACTTAGATCAGCAGACTGTTCATTTACATATAGTTGAGGGAACCAGATCAAATAACATACCAAGTGACAGGAAGTACATATGACAATTTATGACTCAGGCTAGACTAAAACTCAACTTTTCCAGACAAGTAAATGATACACTATGAGAACTTGCATCATAATATGCTAATTGATATTAATTTCAAGGTTATTTCTAATCTGAATTTATATATAACTATGGGTATTTTATGAACAGTCTCATTTTTGTGATTGTTGTCTATCAACTTAGTTTTAATTCTACAAATAATATTTATCAATAATAATTGGAAGGAATCATAGAGATTGTTTAGGCCAATTTATTCTAAGGTTTAAAATCCACTCTAAAGCAACTACTATTGATATCTTAGAGCATATGAATACCAGCAATGATGAAAAAATCACTACTTCATGAAACAGCTTATTTCATTTCTTGGAAAACCTAATGCAAAATTCTTCCTTATACTGAGGTGAATCTAAGTTGCATTTCCTTCTTGATTTTTTTGTTGTTATTTAAGTATAACTTTCATCACTTTCATTTATAGCCACATGTATGTTATGTAAATTTGTTTCAAGTCAAACTTTATTAATAATTTCAACTATAGATGAAAAATTGCTGTCATGGCCAATTTCTGTAATAACTGTAGGAACAGTTTCAGATATATTTCTTCGTTCTATATTCCCCAGGTATTGCTTACACACAGCATCAGATTATATTATCAATTCTCCAATTTTTAAAATTTTTCCTTTCTTAAAAATTTCTAGAAGATGAGATACTTTATGGAACAGAGAAAAGTTTTCTGAGCTAAGGACATTCAGGACTAAGCCAACCAAAGCTGAGCTTTCAGCTGATCTCAGATGCACAAATGAACCCATCTGAAATCAGCTGATCTCCTTCCAAATTAATCTAGTCATAGACTTCTGGGAGTGAGGGTATATATATATACACACACACACACATATATACGATAGTAAATTTCTAAGTGCATAACCAGGACACTGTTTTTGTTTATATCCTGTGAGCACATCAGCACAATTGGGGCAATAAACATATCCAAAAGTTTCCTCCCATTCTTTTCATTTGTAATAATGATAATGATAGTTATTATGGTTAATACTTTATGATAGATACACTTAATGCTACCATTTTAGCAAATTTTTAAGTATAGCATACTATACTGTTAACTATAGACACTATGTGGTACAGCAAATATCTAGGACTTTGTTACCCTCCATCATTAAAACTTTGTAACCTTTGACTAAACCTCCCATTTCCCAATTCCCCCAACCTCTGGCAATTGCCATTCTCCTCTGTGTTTCTATTTTAGATTCCTCATAGAAGTGGTATCATGTAGTATTGTCTTCCTGTATGTGGCTTATCTCAGCATAAAGTTCTTCAGTTTCATTCATACTGTTACAAAAAGCAGGATTTCCTTCTTTTTCTGTGCTTAGTTGCTCAGTGGTGTTCGGCTCTTTGCGAACCCGTGGACTATAGTCTGCCAGGCTCCTCTGTCCATGGGGATTCTCCAGGAAAGCATACTAGAGTGGCTTGCCTTACCCACCTCCAGGGGATCTTCCCAACCCAAGGATCGAACACAGGTCTCCTGCATTGCGGGTGGATTATTTACCAGCTGAGCTACAGGGAAGTTGTATGTATATACCATATTTTCTTTATCCATTCATGTGTTACTATAATGATTGGATACATTGGATGTAAAGAGCATTTTGTGACAGTGTGAATTAATGATAAACTCAGCAAAAGTTGGTATTAGAGATAGAGTAATGTAATGAAGGGATGTTGATGATATACTATTCCTGGCAATATTGGAAGTAATATTTTAGCCACATGATGTGAAGAGCCGACTCATTGGAGAAGACTCTGATTCCGAGAAAGACTAAAGCCAAAAGCAGAAGAGAGCAGCAGGGATTGAGATGGTTACATAGCATCACTGTCTCAATGGACATGAATCTGAGCAAACTCCAGGAGAGAGTGGCCAGAGAAACCTGGTGTGCAATAGTCAGTGAAGTCAGGAAGAGTCAGACATGACTTTGTAACTGAACAACAACAGTAATTACAGTGTCTACCTCTGATTTGGTTCAGTTCAGTTCAGTTGCTCAGTTGTGTCCAACTCTTTGTTGACCCCATGAACGACAGCACACCAGGCTTCCCTGTCCATCACCAACTCTCAGCGTCCACCCAAAACCATGTCCGTCGAGTAGATGATGCCATTCAACCATCTCATCCTCTGTTGTCCCCTTCTCTTCCTGGCTTCAATCTTGCCCAGCATCAAGGTCTTTTCCAATGAGTCAGCTCTTCATATCAGGTGGCCAAAGTATTGGAGTTTCAGCTTCAACATCAGTCCTTCCAATGAACACCCAGGACTGATCTCCTTTAGGATGGACTGGTTGGATCTCCATGCAGTATAGGGGAATCTTAAGAGTCTTCTTCAACACAACAGTTCAAAAGCACCAATTCTTCAGCACTCAGCTTTCTTTTTAGTCCAACTCTCACATCCATACATGACCACTGGAAAATTCATAGCCTTGACTAGATGGACCTTTGTTGGCAAAGTAATGTCTCTGCTTTTTAATATGCTGTCTAGGTTGGTCATAACTTTCCTTTCAAGGAGTAAGCGTCTTTTAATTTCATGGCTGCACTCACCATAGGCAGTGATTTTGGAACCCAGATAAACAGAGTCAGCCACTCTTTCCCCATCTTTCTGTCATGACGTGATGGGACCGGATGCCATGATCTTAGTTTTCTGAATGTTAAGCTTTAAGCCAACTTTTCACTCTTTGCTTTCACTTTCATCAAGAGGCTCTTTAGTTCTTCACTTTCTGCCATAAGGGTGGTGTCATCTGCATATCTGAGGTTATTGATATTTTTCCTGGCAATCTTGATTCCAGTTTGTGCTTCCTCCAGCCCAGCATTTTTCATGATGTACTCTGCATATAAGTTAAATAAGCAGGGTGAAAATATACAGCCTTCACATACCCCTTTTCCGATTTGGAACCAGTGTGTTGTTCCATGTCCAGTTCTAACTGTTGCTTCCTGACCTGCATACAGGTTTCTCAAGAGGCAGGTCAGGTGGTCTGGTATGCCCTTCTCTTTCAGAATTTTCCACAGTTTATTGTGATCCACACAGTCGAAGGCTTTGGCATAGTCAATAAAGCAGAAAAAGATGTTTTTCTGGAACTCTCTTGCTTTTTCGATGATCCATCAAATGTTGGCAATTTGATCTCTGGTTCCTCTGCCTTTTTTAAATCCAGCTTGAACATTTGGAAGTTCACAGTTGATGTATTGCTGAAGCCTGGCTTGGAGAATTTTAAGCATTACTTTTCTAGCGTGTGAGATGAGTGCAATTGTGCAGTAGTTTGAGCATTCTTGGGATTGCCTTTCTTAGGGACTAGAATGAAAACTGACCTTTTCCAGTCCTGTGGCCACTTCTGAGTTTTCCATATTTGCTGGCATATTGAGTGCAGCACTTTCACAGCATCATCTTTCAGGATTTGAAATAGCTCAACTGGAATTCCATCACCTCCACTAGCTTTGTTTGTAGTGATGCTTCATAAAGCCCACTTGACTTTACATTCCAGGATGTCTGGCTCTAGGTGAGTGATCACACCATCGTGATTATCTGGGTCATGAAGATCTTTTTTGTACAGTTCTTCTGTGTATTCTTGCCACCTCTTCTTAATCTCTTCTGTTTCTGTTAGGTCCATACCATTTCTGTCCTTTATTGAGCCCATCTTTCCATGTTCCCTTGGTATCTCTAATTTTCTTGAAGAGATCGCTAGTCTTTCCCATTCTGTTGTTTTCCTCTATTTCCCTGGGTTGGGAGGATCTCCTGGAGAAGGGAGAGGTACACATTCCAGTATTCTGGCCTGGAGAATTCCATGGACTGTATAGTCCATGGGGTCGCAAAGAGTCGGACATGACTGAGTGACCTTCACCTTCACTGTTCCTGTATGAGATTTGATTTATAAAAGTCCCATTACTATTTTAAGATAATAACATTACTAATTTCCTTTAATTTTAAGATTAATATTGGCTTGTACTACTTTCCCATAATGCCCTTATAAAATTTTGTGGCCAATGTGATAAATGGTTTCATAGAATGAACTAATATTTCTCACACGGTTTATTTTTCCATAGAATTTAAGTGAAATTGATTTTATTTATTTTTATGAAAAATTGGTTTATTTCTGTGTGGATCACAAGACACTGTGGAGAACTGGTAAAAAGATGGGAAGACAAGACCGCCTGATATGCCTCCTGAGAAATCTATATGTAGATCAAGAAGCAACAATTAGAACTGGACATGGAACAACGGAATGGTTCCAAATCAGGAAAGGAGTATGTCAAGGCTGTATATTGTCACCCTGTTTATTTAACTTATATGCAGAGTACATCATGCAAAATGCCGGGCTGGATGAAGCACAAGCTGGAATTAAGGTTGCTGGGAGAAACATCAATAACCTCAGATACGCAGATGACACCACCCTTATGGCAAAAAGTGAAGAAGAATTAAAGAGCTTATTGATGAAAGTGAAAGAGGAGAGTGAAAAAATTGGCTTAAAGCTCAACATTCAGAAAGCTAAAATCATGGCATCTGGTCCCATCACTTCATGGCACATACAGTGAAATACTTTATTTTGGAGGCTACAAAATCAGTGCCTATGGTGAGTGCAGCCATGAAATTAAAAGATCTTTGCTCCTTGGAAGAAAAGTTAGGACCAACCTTGACAGCATATTAGAAAGCAGAGACATTACTTTGCCAACAAAGGTCTGTCTAGTCCAAAGCTATGGTTTTTCCAGTAGTCATGTATGGATGTGAGAGTCAGACTACAAAGAAAGCTGAGCACTGAATAATTGATGCTCTTGAACAGTAGTGTTGAAGAAGACTCTTGAAAGTCCCTTGGACTGCAAGGAGATCCAACCAGTTAATCCTAAATGCAGTCAGTCTTGAATATTCATTGGCAGGACTGATGCTGAAGCAGAAACTCCAGTACTTTGGCCATCTGATGCAAAGAACCAACTCATTGGAAAAGACCCTGACACCAGGAAACATTGAAGGTGGAAGGAGAATGGGACAACCGAGGATGAGATAGTTGAATAGCATCACCAATGTGATGGACATGAGTCTGCATAGCCTCTGGGAATTAGTGATGGACTGGGAAGCCTGGTGTGCTGCAGTCCATGGGGTTGCAAAGAGTTGGACATGACTGAGCGACTGAACTGACTGATTGACTAACAGAGTTTTAACACTCACTGTGCATTTCATTTCACATACTTTACTGCAAATCAATATTTCAGTTATAAAGCTGACCTCAACTCTAGAAATATACTAGTAATCTGTTATATTCTTAAGTACACATAATGGAAAAGGGATTAATTGAAATATAATTGACATGTAACATTATGTTCAGGTGTATAACATAATAATTTGATATTTGTGTGTATTACAAAATGGTCACCTCAGTAAGTCTTGTTAACATCCATTACCACACAGAGTATTTTCTGAAATAAAATATTTTTCATTGCTGTTTAATATCAGGAAAAAACGTTCTGCAATTCAATGGACCATCTCTCAACAGAGATATTTTTAATGCGTTTGAATAACTTTATTATGAATATGTCTGTAAAATATAGTTTTTATTTCTAATGTGAAATATTGTATTATTAAAGAATCAAAAGTACAAATTTTAAAGCTATATGAACGTTAACTGTAATTGGGCCAAAAAATGTGTGTGCTTTTGAATACTTACTCAGTTTTCTTTAACAAATAGTAATCCTGATAATCTTGACTTAGAATCAAAATGAAATCTGACATGTAAAACAATGACTGTTGCTCACTATCCACTTTCTACAGAGATCAAATCTGTACCCACTACAGTTGCTGATCTACAGTACACTGTGAAAGTAACTTAGGAGAAGGAATAGGATGAGGCACTGTTGTAGTTTGGGAAAACAGGTCCTGAGATATATTTCAGGAAAAGATTTTATGATTTCAGATTCTTGTATCTTAACACTTAGAAAGGCACTGAAATCACTATTTGAGAACCCTGTTCCTTGAGAATAGTAATAACCTTCTACCAGGATGTAGCACTGACTGCACATACTCCTTATCTAAAATCATACATATACTGGCCTCTTCCAGGACCTCTTTGGAACAGTTCATCAGAGCTATCTGGGAGGCTGTCTCCCGGACTGTAGTCCTCCGTAAGACCCTAAAGAAAACTTAACTTACAACTTTTACATTGTGTATTTTTCTTTCAGTTGACAGAATTAAATATGACTGAATAAACAACTTTTCCACAGAGAAAGTATCTACTGAAGACAGTGAAACTCCTTCTGGATTATAGAAATCTAAATTTTCACTCAGGAGTGTATTTTAAGCTGATATTTTCTTTTCTTTTTAGGTCAATCCAGCCCTGTTTATCTCAGGAGGACTTCATAGCAATTAATTGATCTTCACAGAACCTCTTGTACACTGAAAGCATGCGTAAGTGCAATGGATTGGGGATTGCAATTCGAACCAGTTTTTTACTTTAGTTTTCTTCCATGCGGGGAGTCTAACCACCTTTGTTTTTTAAAAATCAACTTGGTAAAGCAGAATTAAGATCAACATATTGGATGCTATTATTGCTTGATCTCACTTGGAAACAAAAATGAGAATCAGTTGCTTTAAATGCAGTTATTCCTTTCAACAATTCATTTGAGCATATATAGAAAACACTTTCATACTCAGTACAAAATGACCTTTGGAGAAAGCTCTCAACATGCTGAGTAAGTGCTCCTTTCCTTAATGAGAATCAAGTAGCTAAATAATGCAGTTGACCTGAAGAAAATGACTCTGAGCTATCTAGAAATTGTGTCTCATAGAAAAGCATCTAGTTTTATTTGAGAATATAATATTAACTTTTTCCATTTGTGAAATTTCAGATTATATTTAAGAATAGACACTTTACACTTTCAGGCATATTAAAGTCTGGGACAGGTGGTATTATAATTTTATGTACCTTTTATATAAGCAGTTAATAGGCATCTGAAAAATGGATGTTTTAATTAATTTTTAGAGTTAAATTTGATTGCCTCATTCAAGCTGAAAAATTATTTTGAAGATAACTCTTCAGAATGTCTGTGCAGATCATATACAGACCATGTCCTGGCTAATTTGTTTACATTTTTAACCACAGACCTTTCCAATTATATCCATTAATGTTTCAGGGTAGCCCTGTAGTTAGTGAGATGATACAAGAAAGCTGAATAATTTGTTTTTGAAAATGTGAAAAAAAGTACCTAGATATCAAGTGAGAATACATGTCAAATACAAGCAATGGCTAGGACTTCTCTGGTGATCCAGTGGCTAAGGCCCCACCCTCACAATTAATGCAGGGGTCCCAGATTCGATCCCTGGTCAGGGAACTAGATTCTGCATGCCACGCTGATTTTGCATGCCACAACTTAAGGTTCCCACATGCCAAAACGAATGTCACATGCTGCAATTAAGATGAGGCACAGCCAAACAAATAAGTAAATAAAAATTTAAAAAGTAATGGCAGCTTAGATTAATAAAGGAATTGAGACTTTCACTTATCCTTTACATTGTTTTGAATCAAAATAAATTGTGATTCAGTGAAGTTACATGAGTGGGATCAATATCACCTCACAAGGTTAATTAATGTCATGCTCTCTATCTCCTGTGCTACTTTTTCTATCAGGGCTCATTTCCTCATACCAAAGATTTATTCCATGTAAATACCTGCCTAGAAGAATAAATTGATGTTAGAAAGATAATAGCCAATGTAGGCACATGCGCATTTTGAAGAAGTTTCTGTGAGTAGTTATCTAAGGAAATGATCTTTGGTATGGATTCATTATTTCTACTAGGGCTGCATATATTAGAATTTAAAGAATTATTGATATATAGTCTTTATCATCAATAAATCATGTGATTATTAACATCATGTTTGGAAGTGTGAGAGAAAAATATGTCTTGCTCAGTATTGAGCTGGAAGAAAAGGTAAATAATAATTCATATTTCTAGGTGTGAATTAGAACAACAAAGCCAAACTTTTCAAATACCAAAGGGGACCTGAGGTTGAATAAAATAGTGTGTGATTTATAGAGCTTGGATCCCAGTAACCAACTGAGTACCAAGGGATATCTGCGTTACCATTTGGCTTTGGTTCTGTGTAATATTAGGAATGGAAAATTCAATAAGGTTATAAAATGCGACTGAAATGATGGTTTGACATTAGCTAAAAAAGTATTTGCATTGCCTGATGTCATGTACTTTTTACTGTCTTTTAAGTTACTGTACTGATTTACTCTATACCATTCAGAGATTTCTTTGATACTAATACCATACTTATACAAAATAATTCACCAAAATGGGGCATGGCAAAGAACCAAGAGAAAATTTCTTATCAGCCGATTAAATCATAATAAATATGTAGTAGCTTGTTTTCAGGTAAAGGAGTTATTTCAAAATTATACGTGAAAATCTGTTTAAATTAAAACATCTCCATGGTGTTTATGTCTTAAACAGCTTGTGTAATACAACTATTGTAAACTGTATATAATTTTCAAAAAAGTAAGAAATGAATAATTACCTAAATACCACTTTACAGTAATATTTAAATACATAACATACTCAGAATTTCTTATTTATTTATTGTTCATCTTTATTCAATCTAGAAATATTCAGTCCTACTCATTAAATCCAATTATGATTAAATTCACATTGCAGGTCATCCTACTTTACTAATCACTTCTGTAAAATTTAATTTACACACTTCAACTCAGCATAGATATATTTCAAATGAGTGTATTACGTATCATAGTTTACTTTTAACAAGCCAAGAATATAACCAGTGTGAATTGTCATATTTCATTTGGAAAGAAACTTCTGTTTTTACTTATACATATAAATTGATACCACTAAAGAAATAACTTTCTGTTTTTACACTGAATAGTGATATGTATATTTATTTTTAAGGGCTTTAAGAAAAAAACAATTAGTCACATTAGATCACTGCTTATTTATGTATTGTATCACAAACATATCAGGAATCTAATTGGGGGCATCTTAGCACGTTGGCACATTTCTGCTATATCTCTCAGAAATACATATGATTTGACTGGTCTCTTCATGTTAGCAGCACACAAATATGAAGAAATCAAACCAGTATTGATTTACAACACAGATAATTATAGATGAATGTGTGAGAAGTCTTTCTAATAGAATTCTGTCAGTCAGCTCCAGGCCCAACTTTCTCATTATGTGTTTGCAGAAACTATATGATGGAATTTGTCTGGTGACATTTCAGGGATAGTGACTTTGATTTCAAAGGAAATGTTTCAGGTTCATTTCATTACCTTAGAAAAGTAAAAGCAAATTTGCCTTATAAAAAGCAATTACTTCTTAGCTGACCAGTGCACAATAGCAATATAAGAGAGATTTCTCATTCCACTATTCAAATCCTGAACCAGCAAACTAGTGTTTGATTTTGCTTTAAACCAATTTTACTGTGTTTGAATTGCAAAAGCATTTAATCTTCATAAAGTAGGTTATTATAATGGAGATCATATTGTATTGGTATGGGATACCAGCTATGGGAGAACAGTGTTTTGTTTTGATTATTTTCAGTATTTGGTATTTAAAAAACGATACTTGGTAGAAAACATTTTTGAGATTTTTAACTAATAGAGTGTAGTTTGAGACATCACACTTTCTTTTGCCTCTGCAGTAGTACCTCTACTCATTTCAGATAACAGTTTTATGAATTTTGAGTGATAATTATGTAAAATATTTCTATTTTACTGTCTGACTATAATATATTAGAAAATTTGATTGAATCTTGGTCCTGTTGTTTTCATTTATTGTGAATATTGTAAATGTATTCTTTATAAGAAAATATATTCCATACTTTCATAAAAATATTTTAAAACATTTTAATATACATCACAATTGTTTTAAAAATGCAGATAGGAATCAGAGAATATTTACTGGTGGTATAGTTTGTTATCCTACAGTATTGAGTCAAATAAAGTGTTAGATGAAAACTACCAAAAAAAAAAAAGAAAACTACCGATCACAAAAATTGCCATGTGAATAGTATAGAGTGGTAAAAGCTGAACTTTGAAATTAACAATGAGAAAAATGTAAGACTTAGATTAAGTGACATACTGTACGTCTTCAGTTCTGGCTAATAGTGTCACCAAATTTCCTTTTCAAAGTAAATTTATTTACAGTGTGAAAAGAAAGAAAACTAAGAAATAAAAAAAAATACTGAAATATAAAGTTGATCTTTAAATTCAAATGAGCTTTAAGTATATGGCATTGGAATTAGTAATGAACATGATACAAAGACAGATTTTAGGATATAAAAAAATAAAAATATATATGCATTTATCTATATTTTGTGTCAAAAATTAAAGGACAAGAGATAAAAATACCACACTTATTTTTTCCTAAAGTGTATTAGCATTTTAGGATGTTGTTTGAATACAAATTAAAGTGATTTTTGAAAAGTATAAAGTGAAGGTCGCTCAGTCATGTCCAACTCCCTGTGCATTTTCCAGGCCAGAATACTGGAGTGGGTAGCCTTTCCCTTCTCCAGGGGAGTTTTCTCAACCCAGGGATTGAACCCAGGTCTCTCACAGATTCTTTACAGCTGAGCCATAAGGGAAGCCCAAGAATAGTGGAGTGGCTAGCCTATCCCTTTTCCAGCTGATCTTCCGGACTCAGGAATCCAACTGGGGTCTGCTGCATTATGGGTGGATTCTTTAGCAACTGAGCTATCAGGGAAGCCCCTAAAAGTGATTTTTACATTCTGGTTATTAAAGGTGATTTATGTAACACTATGTTTAATAAATGTTTTGAATTTTCAATTCAGTAATATAATGCTTATAGGTAACCGGGCCATGCTTAGTTGCTCAGTCATGTCAGACTCAACAACTCCATGAACTGTAGCCAGCCAGGCTCCTCTGTCCATGAGGTTCTCCAGGCAAGAATACTGGAATGGGTTGGCATTTCTTCCTCTAGGGAATCCAACCCAGGGATCAAACACATGTCTTCTGTGTCTCCTGCATTGGCAGACAGATTCTTTTACCCTTCTTTTACTAGGAAGCCCCTTAGAGCTAACAAGATAAATTTTATGCATCAGATAATTATAAGTGAATCTTATGGAGCTATTAACATCTGTCATTGCGTCATTAACTCTGGTAGGTAAATTTGTGCTTTTATCTGTATAAGAAAAAAAAAGGAAAGCATTACTAATAATGGTATATTAATTTTACTGTATTCCATATAAATATTAGAAAAAGGAAAAAGGAAAAATGCATGATAACAATATATATATATTTTAGTAGCATAAAGGATGTAAATCACCTAAATGGGGTACATTAAGTCCAATAGGATACAGGAGCATGAAATAAAATAGTGATGGGCGAGTAAAAAAATATAAGAATAGGGCTTCTACAAATAGATTTCATCATCACTTGGGATAAAATGAACAGGTACATGTAATGTGCTTTGGTAAAAAAACATTGCTAGTGGGTAGAAGAGACATTTACAATTGAAATGATAAATTAAAATTAATGTTTATCATTGTACACATATTTAAGTGTGCAAAACTTAAACTTGTCACAAAACTTGAGCCATTTTTTTAAGAAACAGACTTTTTGAACTTGAGAAAAAAAGAATCAATATTTGAAATTACTTGACAATGTTTGGCGAAGTAAAATAGTTATTTTTATGTATTTTAAAATAAGAATCAAATACTAAGTGTCAAAACAGGTACATGTGTGCTCAGTCGTGTCCAACTCATTGGCTACCCCATGGACTATAGCCCACCAGGCTCCTCTATCCATGGAATTTTCCAGGAAAGAATACTGGAGTGGGTTGTCATTTCCTCCTCCAGAATATCATCCCACAACAGGGATTGAACCCACGTCTCTTGTGTCTACAGCATTGGTGGGTGGATTCCTTACCACTGGACCACCTGGGAAGCTCCATAACACTAACTCTAGCAGGGGAAAAAGTAATCTTCTGTCTACCATTTTCAGGGAAGCACAGTTGGTTGGACTCCAAAATGTCTCTTTGGCATGCATATTATTGTCAACAGATAAGGTAGGAGAACCCTTGAGAAAAGAACCCAGCATGGCTTCCTTGACATAAGATAATCCATATTTGGCCTAAGCCATTTTGTGATATAAGTCTGTTCACAGTACTTCCCCTTAAAGGCTGTGCTTAGTTGCCCAGTCATGTCCGACTCTGCAGCCCTTTGGACAATAGCCCACCAAGCTCCTCTGTCCATGGGATTTTTCAGGCAAGA
This sequence comes from Cervus canadensis, assembly GCF_019320065.1. NCBI lineage: Eukaryota > Metazoa > Chordata > Mammalia > Artiodactyla > Cervidae > Cervus > Cervus canadensis. The sequence goes on along the minus strand of NC_057387.1, from coordinate 36,893,197 downwards.
ATATCGGAGTGGGGTTGCCATTTTCTTCCTCCAGGGGATCTTCCCAACCCATGAATCGAACCCACATTTCCTGTGTCTCCAGCACTGCAGCCAGCTTTTTTACCTGCTAGCCATCAGGGAAGCCCTGCCCTAGAATAGATCTCAGTAATTAATGATCTTAAGGAAAGAAAAGAATGCAGAAACAAATAACGGTTACCAGGCAAGAGGAGTAACAATAGCCCAGATAGTATTATCAGGTTGTAAATGCTGCTAGTGCTTTTTCAGTATTAAAGATCATCCTGAAGCACTCAATCAGTAGATCATCTGGAATCTAAGAGATAATATATTGACCTTTTCTGACCCTCATGACTTCCTTCAACTAAAGCTTGGACTCTGTAAACTACCCAAGCCACCCTTTATGAATATGCATGTTGTTGTTGTTGAGTTGCTAAATTGTGTCCAAATCGTCATTACCCCATGGACTGAGACCTGCCAGGCTTTCCTGTCCTTCACTATCTCCCAGAGATTGCTCAAACTCATGTCCACTGAATCACTTATTCCATTCAACCATCTCATCCTCTCTCGCTCCCTTTTCCTCCTGCCCTCAGTCTTTCACAGCATCAGGGTCTTTTCCAGTGAGTCAGATCTTCACATCAGGTGGCCAAAGTATTGGAGTTACAACTTCAACACCTGTCTTTCCAATAAATATTCAGAGTTGATTTCCTTTAGGATTGATGGGTTTGATCTCCTTGCTGTCCAAGGGACTGTAAAGAGTCTTCTCCAGCACCACAATTCAAAAGTATTAACTCTTCTTTATGGTCCAGCTCTCACATCCATACCTAACTACTGGAAACACCATAGCTTTGACTGTATGGATCTTTGCCAGCAAAGTGATGTCTCTCTTTTTTAATATGCTGTCTAGTTTCTTCATAGCTTTTCTGCCAAGGAGTCTTTTAGTTTCATGGCTGGGGGCACCATCTGCAGTATTTTGGAGTCCAGGAAAAAAAAAATTTGTCACTGTTTCCACTTTTTCTTTATCTATTTGCAAGGAAATGATGGGACTGGATGCCATGATCTTAGTTTTTTGAATGTTGAGTTTTAAGTCAGCTTTTTCACTTCCCCTTTCACCCTCATCAGGAGGCTCTTTAGTTCCTCTTCACTTTATGCCATTAGAGTGGTATCATCTGCATATCTGAGGTTGTTGATATTTTTTCCATCAATCTTGACTCCAGCTTGTGATCATCCAGCCAAGCTTTTCGCATGATATATTCTGCATATAAATTAAATAATGAGCCTGCATATTCCCTTAGCTTAAAACATCTCCAATTTTGCTGTTTAGGGCGACACTGCTTTGGGAAAGATCCTCACTCTTCTCTTACTTGCTGCAAGTGATAAATACTACTCCCAGTTTTAGTTTGGTTGTGTCTTTTGGCTCAACACCTATCAAGAGGTGAATCCGGTTTTCAAGTAACATTATTTAAGGTTTAAACAGTCAAGGCTAAAATAGCCAAAACTTTCACCTCCCACTTAGCTGCCTAAAGTATTTAGATAGAGATATATTTTAAGACTAGATTTAGCACCATAGAGGACAATAGCATGAACTACATGTGTAGACAGGAAGGAACCTAGCTATAAAAATAGACTTAGCACCATAGAGAACTAGAGTATGAACTAGGTGTGTAGACAGGGAGGATCCTAGCAAATTCTGTTCCTTAAATTTAATTTCTCTGTGTGTTCCATTGTCTTTGCATGTGTTAGCAAACATTAGTTTACCAGACATTTATTTTACCATTTCTATGTAAATTGCTTTCCTTCCCTTTGAAGTCCCTGCCTCCACTATCCTCTTTAGTCTTTAGTTGAAGATGATACTTAAGGTAAAGGTATCAGCTGCCCGCTGAGTTACTTAGTTTTTTTGGGTCTTTTCCATATAAAAGTGAAAGTAAGTAGTGAAAGTGTTAGTCACTCATTTAAGTCCGGCTCTTTGCAACCCTATGTACTGTAGCCCGCCAGGCTCCTCTGCCTATGAAATTCTCCAGGCAAAAATATTGGTGTGGATTATCATTCTCTTCTCCAGGGGATCTTCCCCACCCGGGATCAAACCTGTGTATCCTGCATTGCAGGCAGATTCTTTATCGTCTGAGCACCAAGGAAGCCTTCTCTTTGATGTATACATAGTATCAAATGTTTGTTTGATTTTCTCTTTTTAGTCTATCTTATGTCAATTTAATTCGAGACCAATCAAAAGAACTTAGAAGAATAGAATAAATTTCTTTCTTACCAACATCTCCTAGGCTCTTGGCTGAGACCCTCTGTAATAAAAGAGGGATTAATAGGAGAAAAACAGAAATGTCCTAACATGTACAACTCCTGTCCAGATGAGAGATACCCAGGAAAACTGAGTAACTCTCTGAAATGGTCCAAGTCATCACCTTAAATACCAACCCCAGCTTCTACATAAAGAGGGGTGGCAGGGAGCTAGTTTGGGAGGTACTCAGCCAAAGCATAGTGAAGAAGGTATGGCTGTTACAGAGATTTAAGTCCTTATCTTCTTCCTTGGTAAGTGTTTCTAGGAATTTAGTTATTCTCTTCCCGGTGCAGAGAGGCACATACTCTACAAATGATTTCCCTGATAAATGTAAATGTCTCTTATAAACAGTAACTTCTATGTGGCTTCAAAATTTTTCTTATGTCAGCTTTTTCTTAAATATAGTCAGCACAAGATAATTCCTATGAAAAAAAAAAAAAAGATAATTCCTATGCCATAGAAGAATGTTTGGAGATGGCAAATTCTGCTCCCCTTCGTAAGAAAATATTCAATAGCCATATGGTTTTTTTTACTGTGGGTCTTAAGTAAGACATCTTAAGTGTCATCTACCCCCTTTAATGCTCTTTTATTTAGAATTGTATAAAATAAATGAGAAATTCTGGACAAATAGCACCCTTTCTTTTTCTTTATAAAGGGAGAAACTATGGTTTTATAAAAGATAGTGTATTTCACATTGTGTTGCTTGGCAGTTGAGACATGATGTTTATAAGTATGCATACAAATTCCAGTAGTGGTGTCTTTAAAAAAAAGCATTTTCATCATTATTTAAGAAATGTTTAATATTTCATTCTTTCCTTATGGCTTAATTGTAAATCAGTCATATTCCTCAGATTTAACTCCATAAAACAAAATCTGAATCCTGCATTATTCAGCATGCCCCCAACACAGTACACAGTCTAACCCTCCCAGACCTTTGCTCCTAGTTTCCCCTTGCTTTACATAGTTTGGAATTATGTATCAAATATCACTTTCCTTCTAAAACTATGTTGGCTTCTACTTAATAGAAGGATTAATGACTTATTAATAACAGCCAATAATAGTGACTTAACAATAGAAGGATCAGTAGTAATAAAGGATTAAATGGCTCCATCTTCCTGTTCTTTGAACCCTCTTTGTAAGCATCTTTTGGTAAAATAACATGTCTTACTCTTTCAAGAGTGTTTTTGATGGGAAATAAAAATGGAGTCAGTATAGCTACAAGACTTCTCTAAAATGGAGCTGGGAGGCCATCGTGGGTTGTGACTTACACATTTCTCAGGATGGAATCTGATCTTTTGATCACTTACTGTCCTAATAAAGACATCTACTAGAAACTGAAGGTATTTTTCAGACCTGTATTGTAAAATAAGTAGCAACAGCCATCCCTGACAGGACAAATATTTCCTTTCTCTCATTAGAGTAAAACCTCATGGCCTTTATAATCCCCTTACACTGTCTCTTCTTTGGAACATGCTTTAGATTTTATCCTAATCTGTGTTTCCCAAATTCCAATTCTTAAGACCCCCATTTTTTTCCCCCTTATTTGCAGCCTTCTTTATTTTTGTTTGCTTGTTTCTTGGTTGGTTGGTTGACACTGGTTGGATTCCAAGGGGACAAGAGTGGCCCTAGTCAGTGTTACATCCTCAGAACCTAGTACAGTGCCTGATGTGTATTACCATGTTATGACTAATAGAGTAACTAGAGGTTATGAATAACCCAAAATAGCAACTACTGGTTAACAGTTACAGGCAGTTTGCTGTATGTCCACTGGTAAGCTCCTTACATCGATTGTTCATGTAATTATTTCAACAACTCTATAAAGTCAGTGCCATTATTTTCAATATGCTATTGAAAAAAATAAGGCAAATAGAAGTAATGAGCAATTTATTTATGTGTCAGGGAGTGGGAAATTTCCCCCTATATCCCTCTTGAATTCTTGTAATAAAATTGACACAGGACAGATTAACAGGAGAAAAAGGAACCAGTTTTAATTCATGGGCACAGAGGTCTCATAAAAATAAAACCTAGAAAATCATGTAGTTTTTATATTTTTTGGACAAAGAGACAGTACATTCGTGAGGAATTGACAGGACAGAGAAACCCAGGCTTTGAGTACTTAATTAGTGAAGAATCAAAACTGAGTTTGGGCTTGAAAGGGAAAATTAAACAAGCAAAAAGATTTATTTTTACAGGTGTCTCAGCCATGAATTCCCTGTCTCTGGCAATAAGGGTGTCCTTCTACCTCCAGATGTAGAAAACATACCTTTTGCATGACATTTATTTTCTTCTTTCAGGGTGACAAGGAGAGTCAAAGCATCCCTTTTACATTGATCATTTCTTAAGTAACTTTAACTTAAACCAGCATGTCATTAAGGCATATTTTGGGACCCCGACAGATGCATGTTTTGTGAATATGAATATAGCTCAAAAAGTAGCTAGACTAAATTGTATGCCCTCTGTGTGTGGCCTTCCAGTTCTGTATAACTAAAGACAGTTGCATCTTTAAGTTTGAAGGGGCTCACCACAGGTCAGGCTCCTCAAGCTTTTTTAGGCTCATTTGGGGAAAAATGCCCTTAGGAGGGTGGGAGAAAAAAAAACACAATTTACTAAAAGCTATCTTCCTAGGATAAAATTTAAACGTTGTTTCTTAGCTTAATTTAGGCAGATGTGACCATATCTGGAATTGACAGAACTGTTTTTTCCCTACCTATATGCCATTTCATCTGCTGACCTGGCTTCCCCACTTTTTCTGCTTATAAAACAAATTAATAAGTAAACAGACACAGAAAGCAAAACACAAAGGCTGCTTTGCTCTATGCACCTGTATCAGTAGCAAGGATTCATTCGCATCTTCCTACCACCAGTTGATCTCAGAATTTCGCCATTTGGACCCACAACCTTTTTGACAGTATATCTTCCAGCTCCAAATCAGATAAATACTTCAGACTCCTTTCACAAGGCTAGCAAGATTATGGAAACAAGCAGGACCCTGTGGGGCTCCTGTGCACAAAAGCCTTTCTGTGTCTCTCATTTCTTGTTTGTAGGAAATAGACTTCACTCAGCATCCAGGACCTTCACTGAGTTCCAAAGACCAGTTGCAGGTAAGGGAGGGGTTATTTTATATAGATAGATAGATAGATAGAGGTATGTACATACATATATATATATAACAATATCTTTGAGCTCTTTTGTAGAAACTAAAGCCCCCCACAAAATGGAAGATGTTAATTATTGATGAAGCATCCTTCATTCTGGAGAGGAGGTCACATTTTGATAACCTTAAAACCAGAGAAGCTTAGCACAAGACCACCTGACTCCAGATTAAAGAAATACAGTCCCTGCACACTCCCATCAGCCAGCTCTACCTCTTGACTGTGAAACTCCTAACAACCACTGCCCCCCACCCCCCGCCATGTGTGAACACAGTTTTAAGGGCAGTAGTCCACTGTGGCCCTCTTTTGCCTGGCAAAGCAATAAAGCTGTGTTTTTCCACCTTCACCCAAAACTCTTTGTCTCTGAAGATTCAGTTAGGTGCCAGTGCACAGAGGCTGGGTTTTGGTAATAATTCGTTCCTGGATCTTTATTCTATTGGTACCACAATTCATACACTTTCAGATGTCTTCGGACACAATTGTCTCAGTCCTTTATTTTCAGTAACACATGACACTTAGGGAAAGAAAGGAGTTATGACATTGAAATGGACACTGCCAAATTTTTCTATGCATTGTGAGACTAAATCTAAAGCTGAATGCAGATGAGCTTGGAGACCACAGCAGACAGATTTTTCAGATCCCATGAGGTAAAAAAAGGAGGCTCTTAAATTCAGGATTTTAGTGTGAAAGAGGGAAAACTCCACAAAGAAGTACTAACTTTTAACAATCACAAATATGAAAAGATGTGGAAGTATTGGAAAAGTTGTCTCTTAGGGCTTTATTGTTTCACCATTTGAAATGAAGTAATGGAATATTGCAACAATTAACAACTGCATACAACAGGAAGCTTATCAAATATGACAGTTTTATGATTTCTAAAATGATATGTGTATCAAATTTAAGATCTTCAATTCTAGAAATGCACTGTGTTCATCTCATTGCCAATCATTTAACAATATCCCTTCGAAAAATATCTGCAGGAATTTAAAATGATCATTGAATCTAATTAACTGATAAGAACTTCTAAAAATTTACTGGACTTTGTGTGGGATTACATTCATTAAAAACTGAAATGAAATATTAGGATTTGAAAAGTGTTTCAAGCCAGCATTTTATTTAGAAACTAAATCGTTTTCGTCAAAAGGAGAAGCACAGCTAAAGCAGTAGATAAAAATCAAGAAAAGACTTTAAAATAAACAATGATTTGAATAAAAATAAGAAAATTTAGTATATAAGATGAATGACAAATTGAAGGAAACAAACCCAGTAAAATTCAATAGTATTTGCTTAAAGGCACCCAATGCCAATTACATGGTTTTATTTTATAATTTTGATGATAACCACAATCCGGCTACTATTCTACCACACAATCTAATTCATTTTTATGTCTTAAAGTCAGATCACCTATTTTCTTGATACTTGCATCTTTTTTTTCCTTTTTTGGTTGATGCATCTCTTCTCTTTTGTCAAGAAGGAAAGAGTTTTCCTCTGCCTTTGCAAGTTCTTCTGGCTGCCTTTAAAATTAAATTGGAATGAGACAGATAAACAGGAGAAAATAAAATAAAGGCTTAATTTATACACGGGAATTGTGGTGCTGGAGAAGACTCTTGAGAGTCGTTTGTACCACAAGGAGATCCAACCAGTAGGTCCAAAAGGAAATCAATCCTGAATATTTACTGAAAGGATTGATACTGAAGCTGAAACCCCAGTACTTGGCCACCTGATGTGAAGAGCCCACACATTGGAAAAGACCCTGATGCTGGGAAAGATGGAGGGCTGGGGAGAAGGGGACGACAGAGGATGAAATGGTTAGATAGTATCACCGACTCAATGGACGTGAATCTGAGCAAACACCTGGACATAGTGAAAGACAGGGGATCCTGGTGGGCTGCAGTCCATGGAGTTTCAAAGAGTTGGACACAACTTAGGAACTGAAAAATAGCATACAGAGGAGAGACCCAGGAAAACTGACTAACTCATCAAAATGGCCAAAACCCTCACCTTAAATACTGTCTTCCGCTAAAGATCAAAGATGTTGGGAGAGGTGGTTTGGGTACTTTAGAGGAAATGAACACAATTCACATGGAGATAGAAAACAAATGTTTAACAAAGGTTTGCTTTGTCATGCAGAGTAGACTCTGCCAAGCTCCTAGGCATCACACCTAGCTCATAAACTTTGCATTTCTATGGATAGCTCTATTTCAGGAGAAAGTCCTTTATCTGAATTCACTTTGGCAGCTAAAGCGGAAGTAACAATAAAAACTTTCTGAATCTTCTGTTTCCTAAAATCCTGCCAAAGAGACACATTTGGGGATGGAATATTTTGCTCCCCTACACTGTCAATTGCAAAATGTCTAGTCTCTTAGAGTCAAAATTTTGTTTCAACTCTTCTGAAAATCAAGTGACTGTTAGTTGATTCATTGTAGGATGACTTCTTTTTGCTGCACTTTGCTAAGGGTGGAATTAAAAGCACATCATACCATAGAAATCTTAAGAGGGGAATAGCAAACAACGAGCAGGGAAAATGCAAATAGCTATGTCCAGGGGATTAGTAGACAACATTAATTGAGGACAGACTGGCATCAGGAAGCAGCACAAGGGATTTTGGCAGTGGATACTATCAGATCTGAAACTAGAAATCAAAAGCTAAGTGAGCAACACTCATAAAAGTTACAATAGTAAGCCAACACGTGACTGTAAACATCTGTAGGCACCAAGAAGATATTAATCTCCATAACAATATATATGCTTTTAAGAAATATATATATTTTTAAAGAGGCAAGATTTAATCTCAGAAAAGTCATTTCACCTTTCAGTTCGGAGCGTTCTGTTGGCCATAGAAAGAAAGTATTGGTCCCCACTGGCTCAATGGTAAAGAATCTGCCTGCGATGCAACACAGGTTCGATTCCTGGGTCAGGAAGATTCCCCTGGACAAGAAAATGCAAATTCACTCCAGTATTCTTGCCTGGGAAATCTCATGGAAAGAGGACTCTGGCGGGCTACATTCCATGCGGACACAAAGAGTTAGACATAACTTATCAAGTAAACAAATAGGAAAAGTTTTGGGTGAGTGGATCAGCAGCAACTGGTTACAAGATTCTTAAATAGATGCACATATGTTGTAACCATTTGTATTTAACAGATTCACATCATTATTCTGGAGGAACATATCATGTTAAATCTGCCCTTAGTGACAATGAGTCTTCTTGGTTATGAGTTCTAAAAAGGGATTGTCCAATTTAACTACTCCAGTGTTCTGAATGTATTATTTTGAAAAACAAACAAACAAACAAAAAAACAAAAAACAAAAACCCAAACCGATTTAAATAGCTATTCCAGGTTTAAAGTTCAGTCAAGAACAGTAGACTTAAATTTAATTCTTTTGCCTTTTTTCCTACACATCACATTGCCTTCTTCATCACATAGGCAGTTATGCCCAGTGTAAAAATGAACTGCCTTCACTGCCATCCTGAAGAAGAATATAATAAAGCTAGCTTTGGTGAAAATTAATAATTTGGCTATTTCTCCAACTTCGAATGTTCCAAATATAGATAGCTATAAGCTACTTCTTTCCTGACAGCTCAAATAATAACTCTATAAAATATTATGTCTATACCCTGCTGATATTATAATAGACTTTTGCTTCAGTCTTCTGGCACCATTGTATAGCTTCAAAAGAACACTGTGTCCTCTGCTATTTTGTGAAATCAAAATAGCAATTTTCTTTAGCTCCATTATTTTTACTATGGAGCTGCAGAAATTTAAAAGTTTATTAACATGTTTCAACTGTTAGTAAATTGCTTTTGCTTCCTTTGGAATAGAAAATAATGAATATGCACTGAGACTTTGGGGGTCCCTGCAATTACAGACTAGAGCAAAGAAGATTTGTTTTGTTTTTTTTTTAATAAAGATCTTAATTTATGAAAGTCAAGTCTGCTGTTTTAGGGCATTCTAAAACGGTTTGTAATATCTAAAGCTCAACCAGAGTATGTTTTTTCTGATGTATAAACTAAGGGTAGAGTTTGAGTTTTTTGCAATAAACATTACCTAACCAAACATGGGTGTGCCTCACAGCAAAACCAATTCAGTGACACTGGGTTGTGCTGAAAGAAAGCACAGCATTTGTTTGCAGGGCATGAAGCAAAGAGTAAGTGTGGTTCCTGCTCAAAAGACCTGAACTCCCCAGTGGTTTTCAGGGAAGAGTTTTTAGTGGCAGTATTTGGGGTAAAGCTACAGGTGCATAATTTTCTTCTGATTGATTGGTGGTGAGGTAACAAGGTGTTCCCGGAGTCTCAATAGTCAACCCCTCTGCTTCTGACCAGTCTGGTGTCTCAGCATGTAGTTACCGTCCTCCACCTGGGCAGGTGAGGTGGAGGGGTTAGGACTGATGTTTTTGACTGCTTTACCTTTGTTTCTACATTCCTTCACTTCCCTAATTAGTAACTGCTTGAATCTACTCTCTGCTATTCAGGGAAGGTATGGGAGACTAAAGCCTTTTTGTGCAAACAAGAAATAGGGGGCAAGGAAAGGCTTTTTACCCAGGAGGACCCAAAAGGGTCCTGCTCAGTTTAAGTCTTGCTTTTGCTTGATACTCCTCAGTTCTAAAGGAGAAGGAAATGGCAACCCACTCCAGTATTCTTGCCTGGAGAATCCCCTGGATAGAGAGCCCGGTGGGCTGTTGTCCATAGGGTCGCACAGAGTCGGACATGACTGAGGCGACTTAGCATGCATGCATGCATTAGAGAAGGAAACGGCAACCCACTCCAGTATTCTTGCCTGGAGAATCCCAGGGACGGAGGAGTGTGGTGGGCTGCCATCTGTGGGGTCTCACAGAGTCTGACACGACTGAAGTGACTTAGCAGCAGCAGCAGCCTCAGTTCTAATGGAGAAAGTTATGGGACAAGAAGGGGAATAAAGCTTTGAATAGAGAGGTTCATCATAAACTGAGCAGAGGAATTCAGTTTTAGGGAGATGCAGTTTCATAAGAAAAAAATTCAACATCAAGTTCAACCTGAACTTACTTAGTTGATCTTACCTTTCTTTGAAGTATGGTTTGTAAACTGATAGGAAAAATCTATATTAGTACTAGAGGCAATTCCATAATGATCGAAAAATGTAGGGAATTGTGGCTGGACCCTGGGAATGAATATCTATCCTAAGATTCATGTTAAGAGGAAATATATATGTGGAAGATTGTAAGAGGGAAAGGGGCTGGCCACGCTACAATTGATTTCAAAATTTTTACGTCTACACAGTCTGTTTCTACAGGTACATATACTTAAAGGTTTACAGATTTTTGTAATTTGTATGTCTGTATCCATAACATCATTTTCTTTTGACATGAATGTAGGGCATCAAATACTTCCATACTCCACTGATGAATTCTATAGTTGGCAAATATTTATACATTTCTGACAAAGCTACAAACGAAGCTAATATTTGGTACTGATCACAGTGTTAGCTAGCAAATACAAAAAATAGAAGAAAAAATTAGTTCATATTATAAATGAAACATGACAAACTCAGTTTTTTATTTGTATATAATATATATTTACATGTACATTACATATTTATATATTAAATGCATGTTCATTATTTATCCAAAGTGTATGCACATATGCATAGATATATGTATGTATATATATGAATTTATTTGACATTTAATTGACAGTTATTCCTGGGCTATGATTATCTGAATGATTTTATTAGCAATAATTTCTTCTATTATTTGTATGTTATTTTTTAATAACATAAAAATTACACTTTCTTATTTATAAATAATCATATGATATTTTCCTATTTTGGTTCTATGATTGTTGTTTTAGTACCACAAAAGTGTTTTTTATTTTGTGGTCATTTATGTACAAATTTGGGGCTTCCCATGTGGTGCTAATGCTAAAAGAACCCACCAGCGACTTAAGAGACGCGAGTTTGATCCTTGGGTCTAAAGATCCCCTGGGAGAGGGCATGGCAACTCATTCCAGTGTTCTTGCCTGGAGAGTCCCATGGACAGAGGAGCCTGGCAGACTACAGTCCATAGAGTCACACAGAGTTGGACACACCCGAAATGACTTAGCAGGATATGTACAAATTTTATCTCTTCTGTTTGTGAACTTCTAAAATGATACGAGTTATTAATGCAATCAAGTTGGTCAGTCAATACGTGATGTTCAGTCAATATGTGTAATATGTAGAAGAAATAAGTGAATAATTCTTAGTAGCCCCTTGCACTCATTAATACTTTTTGAAATAACAATGTCTTTTTTTTTTTTTAATAACTAGTTTGACTTCCTTTCTGTGGTTTGATAATGTAGTAACTTTATAAAACACCAGGGATCAATTCAGCAACATTTTTCTTTCTCTTTTTTTTTCTTTTTGCCATGCATGCAAAGTACCATTACTATTCAAAGGCACTAATTAAACTCCACTCAACCCAGGGGAGACATTAGTCGGACAGAGCTGCAACCTGCTGTGAGCCTAATGATCTTGATGTAAGAGGTATTATTAAGGAAGAAGGAATGTCCTAAATCTAAAGTTAAAATCAGTTGAAACTACTCCGCATACTCATATGATCACTCCACATACTCATCCTTTCCCAAGTAAAATTTTGTATGCAAAAGCATAGTTTCTTCTTAGTTTTCAAAAATCATTTAGAGCATAGTTTCAATTCTATTCATAGGAATTTCCATTATCTCCACACAGTCTAAGATTGCCGCTCTAAGTTAGCCATTTTTCCTCTGCACTTGGTCAACAGGGTAAGGAAAAGGTTTCTTGGTGGCTGCTATTGACAGAAATTTTGATAGAAGTCCACTACTACTACAGTTAACAGCTACTGGGTGGTTACAAGCACTGCTCTAAATACATTTGGTAACTCCTTTCATGTTTTCCCAGGAAGAAAACATCTTTGTCACAATTGTGGATAAAATAACTCTAAACTGCCTTTGTTGTCCATTTTGTATGACTTCTTATTTAGCTTTCAGTAAGCCTGAGAAAGGATTGAGATTTATGAAAACCTGTTTGTTTTCTTGGAAAAGCATTAATTTCAAGACCTACATACAACATAAAAAAATTAAAAGTTTTTTTTTTTTTGCTTGCTAAATGTTCTTCCACTTAACATCTGTGTGAAAAGCAACTTGATTACTAATTTAAATGAATTTTTAAATTGATTTTGGTATTTTCCAGGTGATTTAGTATTTTGTTGGTGTTCAGTCACTCAGTCGTGTCCAGCTCATTTCGACCTCATTGACTGTAGGCACTCCAGGCTCCCCTGTCTTTCACTATTTCCTGGAATTTGTTCAAATTCATGTCCATTGACTTACTGTCAAACATCTTCTGCCCCCTTCTGCTTTTGCCTTCAGTCTTTTCCAAGATCAGGGTCTTTTTCCAATGAGTTAGCTTTTTGCATCAGTTAGCCAAAGTATTGGGGAACTTCAGCTTCAGCATCGTCCTTTCAAAGAATATTGAGGGCAACTTCCTTTAGGATTAACTGTTTTGATCTCTTTGCAGTTCAAGGGACTGTCAGGAGTCTTCTCCAGCTCCCCAATTCGAAAGCAATAATTCCTCTGTACTGAACCTTCTTTATGGCTCAACTCTCACATCCATAAATGGCTACTGGAAAACCATAGCTTTGACTTATGGACCGTTGTCAACAAAGTCATGTCTCTGCTTTTCAATATAATAAGTTTGTAATAGCTTTACTTCCAAGGAGCAAGCATCTTTTCATTTCATGGCTGTAGTCACCAGCTGCAGTGATTTTGAAGCCCAAGAAAATAAAGTCTGTCACTGTTTCCATTGTTTCCTTCAACTGTTTGCATTGAAGTGATGGGACTGGATGCCATGATCTTCCTTTCTTGAATGTTGAGTTTTAAGCCAGCTGCTTCACTCTCCTCTTTCTCCTTCATCAAGAGGCTCTTCAGTTCTACTCTGCTTTGTGGCATTAGTGGGATCATTTCTCTGTCTGAGATTGTTGAAGTTTCTCCTGGCAATCTTGATTCCAACTTAGGATTGAGCCAGCCTAGTGTTTTGCATAATGAACTCTGCACTGATATTAAATAAGCAAGGTAACAATATAGAGCCTTGACATACTCCTTTCCCAACTTTGAACCACTGCATTATTCCTTGGCTGGTTCTAACTGTTACTTCTTGACCCAAAAGAATTTCTCAGAATTTACTGTGACCCAATCCTTTCTTAGGATTTACTTAACCTTTTTCTCTTAATCATTGTAGAACTAAAAGGCAGACTGCATTTCATCAAAAATGTACAACTATGAAAACTTTCTAAAAAATATAATTTTATCCTCAAAATTGCACATATTTGAGCAATGTGTGCAGTTGGAAATTTGCAAATTTTAAAAACTCATGTAATTTTAAGGCTCAGTTCAGTTTAGTTCAGTTGCTCAGTCGTGTCCAACTCTTTGTGACCCCATGAATCGCAGCACGCCAGGCCTCCCTGTCCATCACCAACTCCCAGAGTTTACTCAAACTCATGTCCATTGAGTCGGTGATGCCATCCAGCATCTCACCCTCTGTCACCCCCTTCTCCTCCTGCTCCCAGTCCCTCCCAGCATCAGGGTCTTTTTCAGTGAGTCAATTCTTCGCATGAGGTGGCCAAAGTATTGGAGTTTCAGGTTCAGCATCAACAGTATTTCAAATATATAGCCAATTGCTCACCTCTGGTTAGAAAGTAAATTGAAAAAATGTTTTTTTCTCCCAAAGTATATTTACGGAAATTGAATAAGTTGGATTATTCATATCAAAAAAATTTTTTTTTCATGCATGATGACATGAAGTTTTGGATTTGCACAGTTAACAGTTTTCATTTTGTAAATTTTGAGGACATAATCAAGAAAAATGTATTTATTTATGTTTTTATTGAAGGTTAAGTTGCTTTACAGAATTTTGTTGTTTTCTGTCAAACCTCAACAAGAAGCAGCCATATATACCCTCCCTTTTGAACCTTCTTCTCATCTCCCCACCAGCCCATCCCTCTAGTTAGATACAGCGCCTCTGTTTGAGTTTCCTGAGCCATACAGCAAATTCCCGTTGACTTATGTATTTTACGTATGATAATGTAAGTTTGCATATTATTCTTTCCATACATCTCACCCTCTCTTCCCCTCTTCCCATGTCCATAAGTCTATTCTCTATGTCTGTTTCACCACTGCTGCCATGTAAATAAATTCTTCAGTACCATTTTTCTAGATTGTGTATTTGTGCATTAGAATACGATAATTTATCTTTCTTTCTCTGACTCACTTCACTCGGTATAATAGGTTTTAGGTTCATCCACCTCATTAGAACTGACTCAGATGTGTTCTGTTTAATGGCTCAGTGATATTCCATTGTATATATGTACCACAACTTCTTTATCCATCTGGTCCTGGGCTTTTGTTTTTTGGGAGATTTTTTATCACAGCTTCAATTTCAGTGCTTGTAATTGAATTGTTCATAATTTCTATTTCTTCCTGGTTCAGTCTTGGAAGACTGAACTTTTATAAGAATCTGTCCATTTCTTCAAGGTTATCTATTTTATTGCCATGTAGTTATTCGTAATAGTCTCTAATAATCCTTTGTATTTCTGCGTTGTCTGTTGTAACCTCCCCTTTTTCATTTCTAATTTTGTTGATTTGATTCTTCTCTCTTTTTTTCTTGATGAGTCTGACCAGAAGTTTGTAAATTTTGTTTATCTTCTCAAAGAACCAGATTTTAGTTTTATTAATCTTTACTATTGTTTCTTTCATTTCTTTGTGCTCGGATATTTATGATTTCTTTCCTTCTACTAATTTTGGGATTTTTTTGTTCTTCTTTCTCCAGTTGTTTTAGGTGTAAAGTTAATTTGTCTGTCTGATGTTTTTCTTGTTTCCTGCTATAAACTTCCCTCTTAGAACTGCTTTTGCTACATCCCTTAGGTTTTGAGCTGTCCTGTTTTCATTGTCATTTGCTTCTAGAATTTTTTTGATTTCCCTCTTGATTTCTTCAGTAACCTGTTGGTTATTTAGAAACGTGTTGTTTAATCTCTTATGTGTTTGTGTTTCTTTTAGTTTTTTTTTTCTTGTAATTTATATCTAGTCTCATAGCACTGTGGTTGGAGAAGATGCATGATACAATTTCAACTTTCTTAAATTTACTGAGGTTTGATTTGTGACCCAAGATGTGGTCTATCCTGGAGAACGTTCCAAGTGCACTTGAGAAGAAAATGTATTCTTCTCCATTTAAATGGAATGTCCTGAAGATATCCATGAGATCCGTCTCATCTAATGTATCATTAAAGACTTGTGTTTCCTTAATTTTCTGTTTTGATGATCTGTCCATTGGTGTGAGTGGGGTGTTAGAGTCTCCTACTATTATTGTGTTACTGTCAATTTCTGCTTTTATGTCTGTTAGTGTTTGTCTTATGTATTGAGGTGCTCCTGTGTTGGGTGCCTAGATATGTCTTCCTCTTCGATTGATGTAGTGTCTTTGGTCATTATGTAGTGTCCTTCCTTATCTGTTGTAATCTTCTTTATTTTAAGTTCTGTTTTGTCTGATGTGAGGATTACTAATCCAGCTCTCTTTTCCTTCCTATTTGCATGGAATATATTTTTCCATCCTCTCCCTTTCAGTCTATATGTGTCTTTAGGTCTGAAGTGGGTTTCTTGTAGACAGTATATATATGGGTCGTTTTTGTATCCGTTCAGCCAGTCTGTGTCTTTTGGTTGGAGCATTTAGTCCATTTACATTTAAAGTAATTATTGATGTATATGTTCCTCTGGCCATTTTCTTTATGGGGTTGATTTTGTAGATCTTTTTTCTTCTCTTTTATTTCTTGCCTGTATAAGTCTCTTCAACATTTGCTGTAAAGCTGGTTTGGTGGTACTGAATTCTCTTAACTTTTTCTTGTTGGTAAAGCTTTTTTCCCCCTCCCATCAGTTTTGAATGAGATCCTAGATGGATACAGTAATCTTGGTTGTAGATTTTTCCCATTCAGTACTTTAAATATATCCTACCATCCCCTTCTGGCCTGCAGAGTTTCTGCTGAAAGATCAGCTGTTAAGCATGTGGGGTTTCCCTTGTATGTTACTTGTTGCTTCTCCCTTGCTGCTTTTAATATTCATTCTTTTTTTAGCCTTTGTTAGTTTGATTAATATGTGTCTTGGCATATTTCTCCTTGGTTTTATCCTGTATGGGACTCCTTGTGCCTCTTGAACTTAATTGACTATTTCCTTTTCCATGTTGGGGAAATTTTCAAGTAAAATCTATTCAAAAATTTTCTCATACCCTTTGTTTTTCTCCTCTTCTTCTGGGACCCCTATAGTTTGAATATTCGTGCATTTGATATTGTCCCAGAGGTCTCTGAGACTATCCTCCGTACTTTTCATTCTTTTTACTTTGTTCTGCTCTTCAGAAGTTATTTCCACCATTTTATCTTCCAGCTCACTGATTCGTTCTTCTGTTTCAGATATTCTGCTATTGATTCCGTTCACAGAATTTTTGATTTCAGTAATTGTGTTGTTTGTCTCTGTATGTTTATTCTTTAGTTCTTCTAGGTTTTTGCTACTCAATTCTTGCATTTTCTCCATTTTGTTTTCAAGGTTTTTGATAATCTTTACTATCATTATTCTGAATCCTTTTTCAGGTAGTTCGCCTGTTTCTTCTTCATTTGTTTGGACTTCTGTTTCTAATTTGTTCCTTCATTTGTGTAGTATTTCTCTGCCCTTTCATTATTATTATTTTTTTTTTTTTAGCTTACTGTGTTTGAAGTCTCCTTTTCCCAGACTTCAGTGCTGAATTCTTTCTCCCTTTTGGTTTCTGCTTTCCTTAGGTTGGTCCAGTGGTTTGTGTAAGCTTTGTATCTGTGCTGTTTTTGTTTGTTTGTTTGTTTTTGAGGTGGTAATCCTGTCTGCTGATGATTTGATTTATATTTTTGTTTTGTTTGTTGTTTAGATGAGGCATCCTACAAAGGGTTCTGTGTTTGGGTGATCCAGGTCTTGTATTCAAGTGGTTATCTTTGTGTGAGTTCTCACTATTCCATGTTCCCGAGGGTTAGTTCTCTGATGGTCTAGGATTTGGTATCAGTGCTCCCACTCCAAAGGCTCGGGGCTTGATCTCTGGTCAGGAACAAAGATTCCACAAGTGGTTTATTACAGCATTAAGTGAGATTAAAACAAATATCCAAAAACGAGAAACCAAAGATAAACTCCAGACAAATGGCAGCTACAAAATCAGGCAAATAATAATTAAAATAATGGAACATACATGTATTCCCATAAGCAAAACAGTGAAACAGTGTTTTCAGTCCAACAAAGTGAAAACAGTCCAACAAAAGTAAAGTAGATTGACCTGGTAAATTTTAAGGAAATAAAAAATTGTATTTACCAGTTTTGAACAAAACTAACTAAATCACAAACTGGAAAACAAAGCTAAAACAAAGTGCCAAGTGGGGAATAAATCATGAAAACAAAACTAACAAATATGTTGAGGGGAAAGGAAAGGAAGAAAAGAACAAAAGAATAGATATGCAGAGTTAAATAGAGATAGATGAAGAAGACTTGTATACATTGAAAAGATAAACTGCAAGGAGAAAAGAACAGTAGGAAAGGCAAACAGGAATAAATGTAGAAAAAATATAATAGGTTTAAAAAAATTAAAAATTAAAATTATATAAAAGAGAAACAAAGGAAGAAAGACAAAAGGGGAAAAAAAAAAAGGAAAACTCCACAGAACACATATGCCCAACGCAGAGGCAGAGGTTTATAACAATGTTAAAAAGTGTGACTAAATATACACACATACCACATATACACCCATAAGCAAAGTCAAAACAGTCTAACAGAAATAAAGTTTAATAGAATGACCCGGCAAGCAAAGGAAACAAAAAATTTTAATCTACCAGAAAAAAATTAACTAAAGCACAAACTGGAAAACAAAACTAGAGCAAGGTGCAAATTGGGGAGTAAAGCAATGAAAACAAAACTAACAAAATATATTGAGAAGGGAAAGAGAGAAAAGAAAGGAGGAAGAATAGATATACAAAGTTAAATAGAGGTAGATAAATTTATATACATTGAAGATTAACTGTAAGTGGAAAAGAACAGTAGGAAAAGCAAACTGTAATAAATGCAGAAAAATAATAATAGGTTTAAAAATTTTTAAATTGAAATTAAAAAAAGAGAAAAAAGAAAGGGAACCTGCACAAAACTGCCAAAGCCCAACGTATAGGCAGAGGTTTTTAACGGCAATAAAAAATGTGACTGAGAAAAAAAATAATAAGTTCAAAACTAAATTAGATTTCATGGTGCCATAAACATCGACAACTACAACAGAGGAGTAAAAAAGGGAAAAAAAGAGAAAAAAATTCCAAAAGGTTCTACAGAGCAAGTCAAAACATAAGGAAAATAAATATCTTTCTTGAGTCACTGCTGTCAGAGTCCTTTCCCTCACTGGGAGTCACAGTCCACCTGACCTCCCTAGGATGCCCTCCAACTCGGTGCTGATCTGGACCTGCTGTGGGGGCAGCTCAGGTTCTGATCTGGTCCTACTCCTATGTGTTCTTGCCTCCAGTGTCCACAGCTATCAGAACTAGTGCGTTTTCTTTTGTGGGAGCTCTCAATGACCTTTTGTATATTCCATAGACACAGTCTGCCTGGTTGATCGTGTGGATTTAATCTGCAGCTTGTACAGCTCGTGGGAAGGTTTCAGGTCTTCTTCCTTAGCCACACTGCCCCTGAGTTTCACTTGTGGTTTTATTTCCACCTCTGCATGTGGGTCATCCGCTGGGGTGTAGCTCCTGAGGCTGCCCTGGAGGACTTGGGTTTGCCCGTCAGGGCCAGGTGTGGAGGTGGTGCAGCTGCTTGGGTCGCAGGGGTTCTGGCAGCACCAGGTACTCAGGGGAGTTGGCGGCTAGGGCAGCAGGAAATATAGTGCTGGAGAGGGGTATGGCAACCAGTATTGGCCAATAAACTCCAGTATTCTTGCCTGGAGACTCGCCCTCTGTGACAGAGAAGCCTGGGAGGCCAGGTCTACAGGTCGCAAAGTGTCAGACATGGCTGAAGAGACCCTGCATGCATAGATTCAGGACTTTTTGCCTCTGGCAGCTCTGCCCCAGTGAGAGTTGAGTGTGAATGTGGCGCAGCTGCTTGGCTTGCAGGGCCAAGTGTGCAGGGACACGGACTGCCTCCTTGCAGGAGTTACGGCCCTGTCAGAGTCTTTTTCCAAGCTTCTTCTAGCTGGCGTTCAGAAGGCCTCTTTGGCCAGTATTTCTCAAATTAAAATTTCTCAATTTCTCAGTAGCTCTGCCCATTCAGCACTTAGAGGGCTCCCTTGCCTAGGGCCCTTCTCTGTTATTCTGCGCATCAGGCACACAGAGGGGCCCCCCTGGCTGGGGTCCTACTCTGTACGTGGGAGTGGCAGGCACTTACAGGGGCGCCCTGGCTGGGGTCCTACTCTGTATGTGGGAGTGTCAGGCATTTGATGGGCCAGCCTCTCTGTTGTTCAGCTGCCGATGCTGGCATATGGGAAGAGAGAGGCTGTGGTGATGGCTACACCCCGAATGCGTGACTCAGCACTATTGCCTTGCTTCCATGACTGCCCAGCTTTCCTCCACAGGCATTTCCTATCACAATCTCCTCCCTCACCTCCCCTGAATCCGTTTTCTTCACAGTCAACAGCGACCCTTGCCCTGGGATCACTCCACACTCCCCAAACCCTAGCTCCCAGCCACTGCGCCTTCCAGGGAACCCTCATCCCTGTCCACGGTATGTATGGCTGCTGCAAGGACTGTCTGATTCTCATTCCATTTAGGCTGCTACAGATCAGCTATTTCACTCTCAGCCTTAAATGTTTCTCCTCTGACTCAGACAGTTGCCCTGCTGTGGGGATTGGAGGCCTGCTTCAGTTCCCCCTCCCATGGAGGGCAGGTCCAGTCCCACTGATAACTCCTGTTTTTTCCCCTACTTCCTTCCTGTTACCAAGTTTTACATGGTTGTCTATATTCTTTTCCTCTGGTCAGGTACTCCTGTCCGCGCTCAGCTGGTGTTCTACATGCACTATTGTGTCTGCAGGTGTATTCCTCATGTATCTGTGGAGAGAGATGTACTCCATGTCCACCTACTCCTCGGCCATCTTGTTCTCCATAATCAAAATTTAAATGTCACATTATCCTTTTCAGTAGTGTTTAAGGTACTTTTGTGGATTGTTAGAATAGGTCTTTAAATTGGAAAAATTCAAATTTCTACCTCCTTATGGAGAAAACCCAGGTCTTTCCTACTGTGTGTATTTGTATTTTTACAGTGCATCTTCTTTTACTTGTGTCTTCTTTGCTACTCACAATACTAGGGTTACCTTACAGAATACTTCACTTATGACACTTCTTGTTGTTACCAAAAGGTGGACTACAGCTGTTCGCTGCCCAAAAGCCAGTAAACTTGCCATGTTGGTGGAGAGGGAAGTTTATTTCAGATGCCCTCAACTGGGGGTATAGACATCTGGGACATCTGTCCAAAGGCTGACTCCCCCTCAACTGACAACCAGTGGGGCCAGAAGTTTTATAGACAGAAACAGGGGTCAGCTTCATGCGGAAACAGCACAGTTAGCTCAGACAGTCATCTTCAAATTGGTCATTGGTGCTCTAACCAGCATTATCTTGGTTGTTTCATGTACAATTAATCTTCAGTTCCAGGGTCTATTTGTTCCCATTTCTTTGAGGCCGATTCTTGAAATTTTGACCACTTACGTCATGGGTAAAGTCTGGTCATCATGTAGTTAACTTCTTCCTCCTGGTGCTTTAGTATACATAAGACAACTCATAGGATATGGCTCAGAATATTTTGTATAGCCCTTGAGAAGGAACTAAAGGTCCTTGACTATTTTTAGTGACTACATTATTATTATTTGATCTCCTTTGATTGTTTTCCTTTGTTTTGTCTTTTCTCAATTCTTTGATTAAACTTAATTCTTTGGCTAAAATTTTCTACAGACAAAAGGCAGGCAGAGGACATGGGATGGGGGCAAGGATCATAGGGTCCAGCTCTGCTTTATTGTTACTAAATATGTGGAGATTTTTTTCCACACCAAATAATTCTCTATGATACCAGACAGGTATCCTACAATGTTTCCTACTTCTAATACTATCTACCTGGAGATTACCTGAAGGTAGTATCAGATCCCACAAGTTAGGACTTAATCCCTTGAGACTGCTCCCACCCCACTTCATATTTCAAGTAATAAAAGTAAAAATAGAAGTTGTACCCACAACTTTTGTTTGATTGGGTACACATCTGAGGTTCTTTTGACTGTCTCATCAGATCCACTAATTTCTATGAATTGCTCATGGAACACATGGAAACACATTTACAGTAACCAGGTTACTAAATAAATATGATAGAGGATACAGATGAACAGCTGAAAGAAGAGATATATAGGGTGAGGTCTGGAAGGATCCAGAACAGAGAAGCTTCTGTCCCTATGAAGCTGAGGTGCCTTACCTGCCCAGTGTGACTGTGTTCACCAGTGTGGAAGCTCTCCAAACTCTGTAGTTTGGGGATTTTATGGAATCTTCATCATGTTGGCGTTATCAGTCATTAACTCATTTTCAGCCCTTCTCCCGTCTCAAGAGAATTAGGAGTGAACTGAAAATTCCAAGCTTCTAATCATGGTTTGGTCTTTTCAATGATCAACCCCCATCCTAGAGCCCACTTATAGTCACCTCATTTGAGTGAAAGACATTCCTATCACCCAGGATATTACAGTTTTCAGAAACCCTAGGAGCCAGGGACAGAGATCAACATATAGTTCTTGTTATAAATCGTAATAATCACAGTCTTAATCTGAAAATAATATATAGGCCACTCAGGATTAACAATGTTACTCATAAGGGGTCTCTAAGTTAGAATACTAATTCCATAAATTGTAATTGGTAGTTCAGTTTGTACCACATGGTAAAATATAAATACAGTATCTGATGTCATCGAGCTTACTCTCCAGTGGAAAAAAGGTAGGGTTTAATTTTTTTTAAGTATTTTATTGGAAAAAATTATAATAAAATGGTAAAAAAATTCACTGTGCTTTGAGAGGGTTTTTACCATGAGACATAGAATTTGGATTCAAAAAGAATCTATTCATGAAATGGCATTTAAGTTGAGTCTGAAAGTATACATAGGAATTGGGCAGAATGTGTGACTGTTAAGAAGCATTCTGGATAAGAAGCTCACTTGGGAAATATTATGAAGTAAAAAGAATTAGATACAGGGACATATGAGTCTTAATTGTTTGTTGTTGTTTAGTTGCTAAGTTGTATCTCTTTTGTGACCCCATGGACTGTAACCTGCCAGGCTTCTCTGTCCATGGGATTTCCTAGGCAAACATCCTGGAGTAGGTTGTCATTTCCTTCTCCAGAGG
This sequence comes from Cervus canadensis, assembly GCF_019320065.1. Lineage (NCBI taxonomy): Eukaryota > Metazoa > Chordata > Mammalia > Artiodactyla > Cervidae > Cervus > Cervus canadensis. The sequence continues at coordinate 36,870,387 of NC_057387.1, read as the reverse complement.
ATCTTCCCAAGGCATGAATTGAACCCACATCTCCTGCTTTGCAGGTGATTCTTTACCACTGAGCCATGATATGACTGACCTAGGGCTTCACAAATGGCACTAGTGCTAAAAGAAGCTGCCGGCCAGTGAAGGAGATACAAGAGACGCGGGTTTGATCCCTGTGTCCAGAAGATCCTCTGGAGGAAGGCATGACAATGCACTCCAGTATTTTTGCCTGGAGAATCCCATGGACAGAGGAGCTTGGTGGGCTGTAAGTTCATAGGGTTGCAAAGAACCAGACATGTCTGAAGTGACTTAGCATGTACGCATGCATGCTTGACTGACTTATTGAAAGGCTAAATGACTTCAGCTAAATCTGTAGAACAGCATAGAGTCCAGAATATGCCAGACTTTATAGGTTAGACTGAGGGTTTGAGATTTTCTTATATGTATAGTTGAGAGCCATTAGAAGATTTTAAGCAGGGAAATTATATATTCAGATCTGTACTTTAAATAAAACAATTTTTTTTACTTTTTTTGTTTGTTTGTTTGTAAGTAACTGTTTAAAGAACAGTCAATAAAGGAGATAAGAATGTCCAATCAGTGGAAGAATAGTAACAGAGATCTCAGCATTGAGAACAGAGATGATAGCATTGGGGACATGAAGAAGTGGTTGAAGTTGAGATATATTTGGAGGACAACATGAGAAAAACTAATGATTAATTAAATGTGGTAGGTGAGAGAAAATATAGTGAGAAAGACTATACATTTGTTTGTATCAACAACATCAGAGTGATTTCTAAAAATTTTACTTTGTCTGTTGGTTATCTGATCCATGACATCTGATCCTGTCAAACAGAGAAAACTTTTGTTAATTAGATCAAAAAGAATTTGATTCATATTCCTCCAAAAGTGGTTCCATTTGCCAAAGGGATAAAATCAAATAAAATATAATTTACTATAACTGTAATATAGATGTGACCACTGAATGATGGTCAATAGTAAATGTGGGCCTCCTGTCATCTAACTGCTTAGAATTTAACTCATTGCTTAAAAGACCCTAAGGCTCAAGATAGGACAAATTTGAACATAACACCATAGGGGAGAAAAATAATGGAAGCAAAGACTCCTAGATTTATAGGCTTCTCATAGTCTTTATCTTTTCAAAAATCAAGAATTCAGGTTATAGAAACTCACATTGTTTTTAGTAGCTTTGAAAACTGTTATGGAATGGAACAAGAACTTGCTCATTTGTGGAACTTTGAGACTTGTAGAAAGCAACTCTTAGAGAATGAAGTATACACTTGAGATGTAATTTATATAATTCAAAAGTCTTACAGGCCTATTCAATACATTGGATATTAACTTTGGAACAAAAAGAATTAAATGAAGATCACTAGGCAAGTTTTTTAAGGCAATGTGCAAGACGTATGTATTTTAAAATATTATGTCTGCAGAGTAGATTGTAGATACTTACAGAAGCAGAAGATATCAAGAAGAGGTGGCAAGAATACACAGAAGAACTGTACAAAAAAGATCTTCACGGGATGGGGAATACATGTAAATCCATGGCTGATTCATGTCAATATATGACAAAAACCACTAAAATATTGTAAAGTAATTAGCCTCCAACTAATAAAAATAAATGAAAAAGAAAAAAAAAAGATCTTCACGACCCAGATAATCACAATGGTGTGATCACTCACCTAGAGCCAGACATCCTGGAATGTGAAGTAAAGGGGGCCATAGAAAGCATCACTACAAACAAAACTAGTGGATATGGTGGCATTCCAGTTGAGCTATTGCACATTCTGAAAGATGATGCTGTGAAAGTGCTGCACTCAATATGCCAGCACATTTGGAAAACTCAGCAGTGGCCACAGGACTGGAAAGGTCAGTTTTCATTCTAGTCCCTAAGAAAGGCAATCCCAAAGAATGCTCAAACTACCACACAATTGCACTCATCTCACAGGCTAGTAGAGTAATGCTCAAAATTCTCCAAGCCAGTCTTCAACAATACATGAATTGTGAACTTCCAGATGTTCAAGCTGGTTTTAGAAAAGTCAGAGGAACCAGAAATCAAATTGCCAATATCCGCTGGATCATCGAAAAAGCAAGAGAGTTCCAGAAAAACGTATATTTCTGCTTTATTGACTATACCAAAGCCTTCAACTGTATGGATCACAATAAACTGTGGAAAATTCTGAAAGAGATGGGAATACCAGATCACCTGACCTGCTTCTTGAGAAACCTGTATGCAGGTCAGGAAGCAACAGTTAGAACTGGATATGGAAAAACAGACTGGTTCCAAATCGGGAAAGGAGTATGTCAAGGCTGTCTATTGTCAGTCTGCTTATTTAACTTCTATGCAGAGTACATCATGAGAAACGCTGGGCTGGAAGAAGCACAAGCTGGAATCAAGATTGCCAGGAGAAATATCAATAACCTCAGATATGCGGGTGACACAACCCTTATGGCAGAAAGTGAAGAGGAACTAAAAAGCCTCTTGATGAAAGTGAAAGAGGAGAGTGAAAAAGTTGGCTTAAAGCTCAACATTCAGAAAACTAAGATCATGGCATCTGGTCCCATCACTTCATAGGAAATAGATGGGGAGACAGTAGAAACAGTGTCAGACTTTATTTTTTTGGGCTCCAAAATCACTGCAGATGGTGACTGCAGCCATGAAATTAAGAGACGCTTACTCCTTGGAAGAAAAGTGATGACCAACCTAGATAGCATATTAAAAAGCAGAGACATTACTTTGCCAACAAAGGTCCGTCTGATCAAGGCTATGGTTTTTCCAGTGGTCATGTATGGATGTGAGAGTTGGACTTTGAAGAAAGCTGAGTGCCGAAAGATTGATGCTTTTGAACTGTGGTGTTGGAGAAGACTCTTGAGAGTCCCTTGGACTGCAAGAAGATCCAACCAGTCCATCCTAAAGGAGATTAGTCCTGGGTGTTCACTGGAAGGACTGATGCTGAAGCTGAAACTCCAATACTTTGGCCACCTCATGCGAAGAGTTGACTCATTGGAAAAGACCCTGGTGTTGGGAGGGACTGGGGGCAGGAGAAGAAGGGGACGACAGAGGATGAGATGTTTGGATGGCATCACCAACTTGATGGACATGGGTTTGAGTAAACTCCAGGAGTTCGTGATGGACACGGAGACCTGGTGTGCTGTGATTCATGGGGTCGCAAAGAGTCAGAGATGACTGAACTGAACTGAACTGAACAAAATACTGTAGAATAAAAGTTTTTGAAAGATTGTAGCATCCCGAGGAAGCAAGATGAATCCTTTATATAAGACAGTATATGTAAGACTTGTAAGATTCACATAGCTTCTAGAGATTTAAAATATATTTTAATAGGTATCATAGTGTTTACATTAGACAGGGTAATTGAATAAAAACAACTTAAACATTTAAACATCATAATAATGTTTTCCCATATATGACATGTCATTCATAATATGGAGCTTAGTAAACTGAAATTTTAAATAAGTGAATAGTTTGCTGAACTTCAGAAAGATCTATATGACAAAACTATATTTTAGACCCTTTGATCTGATTTTAAATTAATCACGGGAAAGCCCAGGTTTTCTACTTAAGAAGCAGTCTGAATATAATATGCGAAACAAACAAAAAGCCAAAAACAACCCACCTCCCAAAATATTGGAAATAAAAGCAAAACTAAACAAATGGGACCTAATGAAACTTAAAAGTTTTTGCACTACAAAGGAAACTATAAGCAAGGTGAAAAGACAGCCCTCAGATTGGGAGAAAATAATAGCAAATGAAGCAACAGACAAAGGATTAATCTCAAAAATATACAAGCAACTCCTGCAGCTCAATTCCAGAAAAATAAATGACCCAATCAAAAAATGGGCCAAAGAACTAAACAGACATTTCTCCAAAGAAGACATACAGATGGCTAACAAACACATGAAAAGATGCTCAACATCACTCATTATTAGAGAAATGCAAATCAAAACCACAATGAGGTACCATTACACGCCAGTCAGGATGGCTGCTATCCAAAAGTCTACAAGCAATAAATGCTGGAGAGGGTGTGGAGAAAAGGGAACCCTCTTACACTGTTGGTGGGAATGCAAACTAGTACAGCCGCTATGGAAAACAGTGTGGAGATTTCTTAAAAAACTGGAAATAGAACTGCCATATGACCCAGCAATCCCACTTCTGGGCATACACACTGAGGAAACATCGCAGCACTGTTTATAATAGCCAGGACATGGAAGCAACCTAGATGCCCATCAGCAGATGAATGGATAAGGAAGCTGTGGTACATATACACCATGGAATATTACTCAGCCATTAAAAAGAATTCATTTGAACCAGTCCTAATGAGATGGATGAAGCTGGAGCCCATTATACAGAGTGAAGTAAGCCAGAAAGATAAAGAACATTACAGCATACTAACACATATATATGGAATTTAGAAAGGTGATAACGATAACCCTATATGCAAAACAGAAAAAGAGACACAGAAATACAGAACAGACTTTTGAACTTTGTGGGAGAATGTGAGGGTGGGATATTTCAAAAGAACAGCATGTATACTATCTATGGTGAAACAGATCACCAGCCCAGGTTGGATGCATGAGACAAGTGCTCCGGCCTGGTGCACTGGGAAGACCCAGAGGAATCGGGTGGAGAGGGAGGTGGGAGGGGGGATCGGGATTGGGAATACATGTAAATCCATGGCTGATTCATATCAATGTATGACAAAACCCACTGGAAAAAAAAAAACTGAACAGGTAAAACTGCAATTTAGAACTAGAATCTGAGCACAAGTGACCCCATGATTTTATATTCCATGAGATTCTATATGAAATAACTCTCAAGATTCTCTTTAAAGACTTATCTAAAGCTGGTAACAATTTTTTTCCCTCAAGATGTTTGAATTCCTTTTCATCTCTTTCATAGTCTTGGTAGAAATTTTTAGGTATTCCTTTTTTTGTTTTGTTTTGTTTTACTTGAATAAGTTCCAAGTTTTAATATATAAAATCTCATAGATCCAAACCATACTTTCAGAGATTGGTGAGTGTTTCCCCAGGGCTAGATTGTACATTTTTAAGTATGGAGGCCATGCAGTTCCTGTTGCAATTATTGAAATATACTTTTGACTACTCCATAGTGATTATAGACAAAATATATGGCAAGTATGTCTTAAAAATAATGCATGTGACAACTTTTCTCTAGGGTAAACATCAACTAATCAGAATATGTATTTTATTAGATAATGAAAGGAAATGTTGATAAGAGGAATTATTTAAAACTGGCAAATAATGAAAAGGAGAATATACTTCTGTTGTCACACTGATCATGATTGAATTTTCTGAACATCATTTAAAATATCTATTTAATTATCTAAAGGAATGTAATTGTGTTTCATTTTAGCGGTGGCTATTAACTGAAGATCCTCGTTCTGTGAGTTGATACAGCAGCGTGTATATCTTGTCCTGTAGAAATATAATTCTTTCCAGGTAGAAAAATAATTTTATAGGTAATGGTTGTATTAGCTGGTAGAACATTATATAAATTTGTCTTCAACTCAGAATGCCTTTCCTGATGAAATCTATAACCCCTATCCTGTCTAATTATTCTTTCTCTTAAGTTTACTGTCTTATTTGTTCTCTTTTTAATGAGGTAATAAATGATTTAGAAACATTTATATTTGTGTGAAATGTTATTTTGAGTATTTTAGCGTTTAAAAATTATACTTTAATAACATTTTATGCTTGAAGCTTTTTGATATATTTTTAGTAAAACTATGTAATATTTTTAATCTTTAAATCTTTTAGCCAATGCTTATTTATCTTTCTTTGTTAGAAACCCCTGAGTCAATGTATGGAGAATAAGAGTTCTATTTCTAGAACATATATTCACCTACAATTTCATTAACCATTCATTCATATCCTAATCCCTGAATCTCATTTTGAAGTTCCTGAATTTATGAATGATAAGCTGGGCTTCAGTCAGTATAGGCAACAGATAAAGGGCTTGTTTGATTCCCTAAATTGTGCTCTTTTAGCTTGACTTTCCCTTGGTGTTCAAAACACCTTTGGATATAAATACAGCTACCATAGCCATCACTTTTAGGTGCTCTCAACTGTCCTCTGACAAAATTCATATTCTGTTCAACTTATTCACCTAAGATAGCAGTAACTGCTACAGTGTTGCATCTCTTCAAACCTTTGCAGTGTTACACTAAGAAAAGGCTGACTTCAGAGTATAAAGATTTATTTGTGGAATTGTAGGCATTAATTGTTGTTGTTTATTTGCTAAGTCATGTCCAACTGTTTTGCCACCGCATGGACTATAACCCCTTAGGCTCCTCTATCCTTAGCATTTCCCAGGGAAGAACACTGGAGTGGTTTGCCATTTTCTTTTCCAGGGGATCTCCCTGACCCATGGATCAAACCTGCATGTTTTGCACTGGCAGGCGGACTCTACCACTGAGCCACCTGGGAAGCTCAGGCATTAATCAAATATAAATTAGGATGGATATTTCATAGATATGTAACGTTTGGTCTATATATCAGCTTGGTTTTGTGTTGACTGATGAAGAGTAGCACCTGGAAGCTGACTTCAGAGCTTTCTCACGGATCAGCTTGGTTTGTTTTCCAGGTTTGTGCATTGTTTTACTCTTCAGTGTTAACTTTTGGGAATTTACTCTCTTTTCTTGGAGTACATATGCATGTTAGTGATTTGAAGCTTTCTGATTGATTTTCCATACACATAGTTTTAATTCACTTACAGTTGTATTTTACATTTCAATCATTAAGTTACCATTTTGCTACCATTTTTGATTTGTCTGACATGTCTTTCCAATTAAATGCTACATTATATTGCATGTTGGAATTCTGTTTTGTCTCTTCTTGCTTGTTATCTTGTGAAATACATGATTGTATAAAATGAAGCTAGAAATGCTGTTGAAATAGAGATTGAAAATAATAATTTTATAAGATTGTTTTGGGGTAGTGAGAGAGGAAAATGATAACATAGTGGGTGGGTATATGAGTGTTTTTCCATTCAAAATTATTCTCTTCCCAAAATGTGACTCTTTTATTCAAAATGATACTTTCCCCCCCAAATAGATTCTACAGTCTCAATTGTAGAACATATACATTCCTAAATATTTATTTATTTTCTTAGGGATACATCAAAAACTCCCACATATGAGGATAATCAATGAATTGTGCAAGCTTTCCTCTTTCCTAAATTTCTCATTATTAGTATTGTGTCAGCAGATGGCACTGTCTGAATAAATCACTTAAATTAAGGCTTTGGTACTTATACTATTTTTACCTTATTTTAAATGTGCTCATAGGGAGCAGGAAGGTTTTGTTAAGAAGCATAAGGCACACTCTTTTCTATATTTAATTCAGAATGTGTTTCTTTAGTTGGCAAATCCTAGACTGACAATAAACTTCCTGCCGTTGAACTTCATTGAAAAAGTAGAATATTCCCATTTTTATTAATAGATAGACAGTGAAATTTTACTGTCGTTTCAACCGAAGATGTCCTCTTTCATTTCTTCTTATCTAAAGACTAAATTAGGGGCTTCCCAACTGGCTCAGTTTAAGGAATCTGCTTACAATGCAGGGGTTTCCAGAAACATGGGTTCAGTCCCTGGGTTGGGAAGATCCTCTGGAGAAGGAAATGGCAACCTGCTTCAGTATTCTTGCCTGGAAAATCCTATGGACAGAGGAGCCTGATGGGCTATAGTCCTCGTGGACACACAGGTTCAGACGCTGCTGAGTACACACACACACAAAGACTGAATTGCCTCATTTGTGTTTTTCTTTGGGCTACTATAACAAAATATCATAGACTATGTAGCTTACAAACACAGAAGTTCTCACAGATTGAAAAGCTGGAAGTTCAAGTTCAGGGTGGCAGCGTGGTTGGGTGAGAGCACTCTTTCAGGTCTCAGAGTGAGCTAGCTTTCTGGATCCTCTTTGAGGATCCTCTGGATGGTCCCATCATCATAACCTAACCATCCCCCAAAGCCCCACATCCTACTGCTATCACCTTGGGTATTAGGTTTTCAACATAGAAATTAGGGGATGGCGCAGAGACATTCAGACCATAGTGTCTTAGATGGGAATATCTTGTTTCTTTAAGTCTTTTTGAGGTGTAGAGTCTGCACCTAAGCTCATAATTACAATAGCTGAGCCTTCCCTCTCTTCTGTCATATATTGCTACACAAACATCACCTGTTTCAATTCCTTATTTTTCTTTCTGATACTACAAGGAATATCTAGAAAGAAGGTTGATAATTTCTATCTGAAGATCTTTCAGTGCCTCCTTCCATGACCTCATTATCTATTGATACATTGTGTGTATTTATACACCTATAATGCTTCTACCACCTTTCTGAACTTATTGTCCCCCAAATTTATATCTCTTTAGATCTTGTCTCTGATCTCCATTAGATGCGACCAACAATTTTTAGATAACCCACTGAACTGTTGAACAGTTCATTTTAGTGATAGGAAATAAACTGCTCTTATATAATTGGTATTGATTTTAATAACAAGCTCAGGAAAGTAAAATTTTAACTTAAAGGACAGTTTTATTCTTAATTGGTAATTCTTGATTCAGTATATTAGAAGTTAAAGGCTTTTTAGAAGCAGATATAATTATATCTGCAATGCTGTCTAAAAACATATTATAGTGAGATACCATTTTCACCAATTGGGTGAGCAAAGATTAAAAGGCTGATAAAATACAGTGATTGCAGCAATGTGGAGAAACAGTTACATTCATTTGTTTCTGATAGAAAAATTATAAAAAAGTTTATAACATTTTCTGGTCATTACAATCAAAAATTCTCAGTTACCTAACCTTTTATTCCATAATTACACTTCGAAGCCTATTCCCTACCAGGATAAAAGCCATGATGTATAAAGGTACATGAGCAAGATGTTTATTGTAGCACTGGCTGTATTAACAAAACAAATAAAACAACATAAACATTGTTTATAGCCACATGTCTATCACAAGGAAAGGATAGTTGGTTATGGTATATCTTATTTTATATTGCACATTAAGCTACTATTAAAAAGATTAAGTTGGATCTGCATGAATTATCTCTGAAAGACATCTATGATATATCAAGTTTAAAATGTTGCAAGGTAACTTGCAAAGTAATTGTTACAGTACTTTCTAATAGCTGTCTGTTTAAAATTATTTATTTATTTGTTTTTGACTGCACTGGGTCTTTGTTTCTGTATCTGGGCTTTCTCTAGTTGTGACCAGTGAGGACGACTCCTCTTTGTGATGCACAGGCTTCTTGTTGTGGTGGCTTCTCTGGTTGCAGAGCGTGGGCTCTAGGCACACAGGCTTCAGTAGTTACATCTCATGGCTCAGTAGTTGCAACTCGCAGACTAAGTTGCTCTGCAGCATGTTTGATCTTCCTGGACTAGGGATTGAACCTGTATCCCCTGCAATGGCAGGTGGATTCTTAACCACTGGACTACCAGGTAAGTCCAAGAATTTTCGTATATCTTTAAAAGAGAAAATCTCCCTCACTTTTCCTTCCCTTTTCTTTCAGGAGACAAATTCACATAGAAACACACATGTGCAAATAAATATGCATGGATTTTTGGGGATAAATATATAGAATTTATGAGTGAATACATAATATACTTTTGTAAACATATATATCTATACACACACATACATACACATGTATATATGGAGTGTGAAGCATATCTAAGGAGTGGCTCAGCAGGAGTATGAGGAAGTTACTACTTTTTCACTTGTATACAGATTGTACTGCTGAACTTGTGACAATGAACAATATTAAATTTGAAATTATGCTATCAGTAAAACCTAAAGATAACTAAAGTAAATAATATCTGAGACTAGTAATACAAAATATTATGAGAATATGTTATTTGGGAAAAAATCCAAATTACTTTTGAAAAGACTATTCTTGAATTAGATGATGCATAAATAACAATCCCTGCATTTTACTTCCCATTTTCCTATTGAAATAAACAAAACATGACATGTAAAGGTATGCCAATACTTACTACTAGAAATACTGTATGTGGAATCTAAAAAAGGTCAAACTCCTAGAAACAGAAAGTAGGATTAAAGTTCCAGGGCTAGGAGAGTTTAGGAAACAGGGAGTTGTTGGTCAAAGGGTACAATTTTTCAGCTGTAGGATGAATAAGTTCTGAGGGTCTAATGTGCAGCATGGTAACTATATCTAATAGATTCTAGATATAATCTATTATAAATATAGTTATAATATAACTATATCTAACTATATCTAATAATACTGTGTTGTAAACTTCAAATTTGCTAAGAGAGTAGATTTTAAGTATTCTCACTGTACACAGGTAAAAGGTAACTGTGAGAGATGAGGAATGTGTCAATTAACTTGATTGTGGAGATCACGTCACAGTATATACTTATATCAAATGACCATATTGTACACTGTATATACAATTTTATTTTTCAGTTATACCCAGTAAACCTGGAAAAACCAATCAATTGGTCTGTGTCTGATGAGGGAAGGGGAGAATCTGTCAACGTCAGAATAAGAAGAGTTTTATTATTTCAGCCATCTAAAGATCAACAAGAAGTCTGTTTCAGAGACATTTGCTCTACTTGATACTTTCAGAGACCATGCCAGGTTTATTTGACTTTATTTCCCCCATCAAGCATCTCTGTTTGTAAAAGTATTCCTATTTAGAAATTTAAAATTACACCAAGTTTTTCAGTAATGTTTTAGGGATTAAGCAATACAGTTAGACTGGAGGTGGCACATTCTCTCTTAAAATTTGAAGTCATAATCACTAGATTGAGATTCAGGAGACACAGTGGTCTCCTCAGATATTTGTTTTTTTTTTTTTTTCTGCACTGTTTTTGGCAAGAGATAAACCTCAGATAGTACAACCAAATAAGAGAATCAAGTTTGTTTTTTTATAACTTATTTATGAAGGAGAGGGTGTAGTGAATTGAGAGAGTAGCATTGAAACATAATTTACCATATGTGAAATAGATAGCCAGTAGAAATTTGCTATATGATGCAAGTGTTTATTTTTAATCAACTGACCCCAAGGGAATACTTTTTACTGATTTAATACTTATTCCATCATACACTTGATAATTATCTTAAGCTAATACACACACACACACACACACACACACACACACGAAAATTTGTCTTTCTTACAACCTGATCTTTCCTTTAGACCATATTCTTCCAAGTGTTACTATTCTTTTTAAGAACATCTCCTGTTACACACTTCCAAAATAATGAACATTCTGTCTTTTAGCAAGTCAGATCAAGAAAAGTTTCAGAATGCTGCAAATTTTTATTTCTTTCCCATCATTATGACCAGGGATTACTGTGCAGGCAGAGCACAAAACGAATCTCTCTTTAGAATGCACATTTCTCTATCAGGAGGGAACCAGACCCTCCGATAGTCCCTCTAAATTGTATTTGTTGGTTTGACTGGATTTATTATGCAAAATCCTTTATTAGTGATTCCTTTTTAGGAATGAACCTTCAATTTTGGCTTCTAGTGCCATCCTTTCATTAGTCCAGCCTGCATCCTAACTGGCAGGAATATCTTAAGAGTTTATAACATGGAGTTAACACTTTCTCAGTTTCTGCAGTCTTTCTCTTATTGTTTTCTGTTCTTTATTTTGATTTGGTGAGTCAAATTTGGATAGTTCATTATCCCACTATGCTGCTTTCCAGGAGTCTCACTATTTAAATACATTTAAATGTTAATAAAATACTAACGGAGAGTGAAATGATAAGGGTATGAGGAAGAGAGGAGAGAATTGACAGAGTAAAGAATCTAACATGAAAAAAAAAAAAAAGAATCAAGATGGTGTAGGAGCTACCTACCAAGGATGAAAGGAGTAAAGGATTAGGAGGGATGTAGATCAGTTTAATGTTTTGGTTACAGATAGTGAATTGCTTATGGTATTCCTTTTTCACTGAGGCAAGAAGAAGCAAGATTATTTGCTCAGAGAGTGTAGGAAAGAACTATATGCTACCATAGTTTTGAAAATCACCATTTTTACATTTTTGTTGGTCCTTGTTCACTTGGTTTTTTGAACTGTGAAAGCCCTTGTAATATTATATAATTATTAATCATCTGCTGATTCTGGTGGTGGGTTGGTTTGTGTTTTGGTTTTATTTTGGCTACATTTGTTATATCTATAATTTGTTTAATTTATGCTTTTTAACTTGTGGTCAGGCTGAGGAACTTAGTGGTGTCTTGCTGTTTTGTCATTTGCTTGTTGTCTTACATCGTATTTTCCCTTCCTATAATTAATTCAGTTTGGGGGACATTGACTCTAATCTATTGCATACAGCATTTGTGATTGTTTTAACTAGGTGTCCTGGGAGACCAAAGCTAGACTTACCAGATCATTTCTTCAAGATTCAGTATCCAAGTTGGAGAAATAGAAGCCTGAAAGAAACCAGCTAGTACACATTTTTTCTAAGCTGGTGCCCATGTAAATAAATGATTTCCTTAAATCTGATTCTGATCAATATTTTTCCTTTGGGTTAAGTCAGCATGTATAATTACTATCTGTATACATTTATATTTATATTTCTTCTAATGAACATATCTATATCTATAAAACTAATACACATTTATTTTCTATGTTTCTGCAATTTTATATTGCTTACACATTTATATTATAATCCCATTTCCTTGGCTCATTATGTAAATTAAAATTCAGGAAAGAACCAGTCTCTGGGATAGTGTGTCAGAGATGCCTGTTGTGCTGACTACTTGGTAATAAAATATTGTGTTTTGCATTATTGAAAGGGCTTTGTCAAAACATCTTCCACATTACACCAGCCCTGTAAAAACAATTATGACACAGTGCTATACTTTCTTTGTTTAGGTGGATTCAAAACATGGATGATCTTACAGTCATTTTAAGCAGGATACAACACTGGTTCTCTGTACACTATAGTCCTTGCTTTTCACGGATGTGTAATTAACTACTAAAATGAGTATGACCAGATAAATTTCCTTCAAAATACCCTTAAAAATCCATGGTCTTTGCTTCCTTTATAAATTAAGATATATGTGTCATTCTATTCTGTTATAGTCATAACTGCCTAAGTTACATTTGTCTGATTTATTGCTCTGTGAAAGAAATGCAAAGAAACATAAGTATGGAATCTGCCTTTCATGTATTCCTTTCCACTTAAAAAGTAAATTTAAACAGAAAGTTTGCATATAAGAAGCATACACTTAATTTACTTATCCTGACACAGTCATATAAAACATTTCACCAAATGAAATTCCAAATTGTTACCTTTAATGAATGAAGTACAATATTGGTTTAATTCAACGATATGCACCTTTAGAAGGTTTAGATTCAGACATGCTAGTAAAATGCTCAAGTGCGAACCAGATATTTTTTTCCTAGTGCACAATTACCTTTTTATACCCTCAGATGCCTCAATTTGACTCCACTAGAGCATGATGTAAGGTATTATTCAACTAATGTTGACCAAACACTAGCAACAGACTAAAGGTATAAAAACTTCATTTCTCAAGCATAATATCAGGCCATCAGTGTGTTAGATGAACAGAAGGTAAAGGTTAATAGAAACTATGTGTTTAAAATCTCTACCCTAATGGATGACTTATTTAATAACTAACATTTATTGTGCAGTAACTATGGGCTGTACACTATTCTAAGTACCTTACATGCTGCTGCTAAGTCACTTCAGTCGTGCCCGACTCTGTGCGACCCCATAGACGGCAGCCCACCAGGCTCCCCTGTCCCTGGGATTCTCCAGGCAAGAACACTGGAGTGGGTTGCCATTTCCTTCTCCAATGCATGAAAGGGAAAAGTGAAAGTGAAGCAGCTCAGTCATGTTTGACTCTTCGCAACCCCATGGAACTGCAGCCTACCAGGCTCCTCCATCCATGGGATTTTCCAGGCAAGAGAACTGGAGTGGGGTGCCAAGTACCTTACATAGGTTTACTCTATTTAATTTTATCATAAGCCTTTGTGATAGAAAAATTACTATTCATCTTCTAACAGAACAGAAACTGAGGCACAGAAGTTAAATAGTGTTTGTAAGGTCACACAGCTATGAAATAGAAGAAAGAGAATTTCAAATTTTAGTACAGATGGTCTGGCTCTAGCCACTATGATAAACTGTCAGACAGTGTTCAGCACATTATTAAATATAGTTGGTTTCCATTAAGTACTTGCTAATAAAAGTATTTTCTGACAGAAGAAGAGGTATTTTGCACATTGCATATAGTGTAATTGTTACTAATGATACAGTATTCCATCTACACTAAGTTGCCTTCAAAAATAATTTATACCATTATTTTATGTACTACTAAATATGAAATTGGCAGTGTTCTCTGAGTTTTTATTTTGTAATTACTAATTTAAATTTGGAAAGATTTGATGGAATATTAGGAATGATATGACATAACATTAACACTTGCTGATAATCTTGAGCTGTTTAGTGGATTTGGTGTCAATAGTATAATTTCAAGATGCATCAAAAAATCAATTATAATAGGCAACTCAACTTCAGATATCCTAAAGTGTGAAAAATACATATAAAATAAAATATAAAATTAGTTGTCATTCATTGAAAACCTATAAATCCCCTAGCATTCTACTAGTTGACTTTATATGGATTATATCATCAAATTTCACCACAACTGTCTGAGATGGTGTAATATAAGCCCAATTTTAAAATGAGGGTGCAAAATATAAATATCCATTCTCTTCTAGACTCCATTCCCACATAGGTCATTCCTGTGCTAGACAGTAGGTTCTTATTAGTTATCTTTTGTATATAGTAATGTACATATGTCAGTCTTGATCTCCTAGTTTATTCTCCCCTTCCCTTTCCCCTTGGTAACCATAGTTTGTTTTCTGTATCTGTGATTCAATTTCTTTTTTGTAAATAGGTTCCTTTGTACCATTTTTTTTTTACATTACACATATAAATGATATCATATACTATTTGTCTTTTTCTGACTTATTTCAGTTAGTATGACAGGCTCTAGGTCTATCCATAAACCTAAATATTTACGAAATGGAAGGATACATTTCATTTATTTTACTATGCTTTTATCCTTGGTATTAATACACAGCTGACAACTGATAAGATCTTGGCAACTGGAGGAGCCCTGGAAACCTCATAATATGTGGTACATGAGGTGAGGTTAATCCAGACATCAGGGTACATTATGACACAAATAC
Organism: Cervus canadensis; assembly: GCF_019320065.1. Taxonomy (NCBI): domain Eukaryota; kingdom Metazoa; phylum Chordata; class Mammalia; order Artiodactyla; family Cervidae; genus Cervus; species Cervus canadensis. The sequence goes on along the minus strand of NC_057387.1, from coordinate 36,855,149 downwards.
TCTTCTCCAGATGAAATTAAATAAATTCTTGTAGTTTTATTTATATTATGAGCAGGAAGATTATAATCAAAATGAATAAAATAAGAGAAAGCAAAGAACTGATAAAGAGCTGTGATACCCCCAATGTGAAGAAAGAAAGGAAGTGAATCCTATCATGCTGCATAATTACTTTTATCTGTGGCATCATTCTTTAAAGAAATTGATGTAATAATAGTCTTCTGACACTAAAAATATGTTCATAAACATCAATTTCAAAATTTCAATCTTAAGATGTTCTACTAAGGGAAAGACTTGATTTCTTTAAATCATGTTTATTTATTACTGAAGTCAAAAATTTGTGTTCTTTGAATAGACCTATGATTCAGCTGAATGCATTTTATGTTATAAAATGCAATATATTCTAATGCATTCAGATGTTCCCTAAGTTTACTCACAGTATAAATTTAACATATACATACAAATTTTGTCATTTGAATAACCGATAAACTCTTCTAAGGACTTACTTAAAAGGATGCCATGAATTGTAGTATTGTCTTTATAATTACAGGTTTAATCTTTTCTTTAAGCTTAAAATGTATTATAAATAATATATAAAAGACCAGTGAAATATCAATCAGTTCAGTTCAGACTCTCAGTTGTGTCTGACTCTTTGCGACCCCATGGACTGCAGCACACCAGGCCTCCCTGTACAAAACCAATTCCGGGGGTTTACTCAAACTCATGTCCATTGAGTCAGTGATGCCATCCAACCATCTCATCCTCTGTCATCCCCATCTCCTCCCAGCTTCAATCTTTCCCAGCATTAGGGTCTTTTCCAGTGAGTCAGTTCTTCGCATCAGGTGGCCAAAGTATTAGAGTTGCAGCTTCAGCAAAAGTCCTTCCAGTGAAAACTCAGGACTGATCTCCCTTACGATGGGCTGGTTGGATCTCCTTGCAGTCCAAGGGACTCTCAAGAGTCTTCTCCAACACCACAGTTCAAAAGCATCAATTCTGTGGCACTCAGCTTTCTTTATAGTCCAACTCTCACATCCATACATGACTACTGAGAAAACCATAGCCTTGACTAGAAGGACCTTTGTTGGCAAAGTAATGTCTCTGCTTTTCAATATGCTGTCTAGGTTGGACATAACTTTACTTCCAAGGAATAAGCGTCTTTTAATTTCATGGCTGCAGTCACCATCTGCAGTGATTTTGGAGCCCAAAAAATAGTCAGCCACTATTTCCACTGTTTCCTCATCTATTTGCAGAAATGATGGGACAGGATGCCATGATCTTAGTTTTCTGAATGTTGAATTTTAAGCCAAGTTTTTCACTCTCCTCTTTCACTTTCATCAAGAGGTTCTTTATAGTTCTCCTTCACTTTCTCCATAAGGGTGGTGTCATCTGCATATCTGAGGTTATTAATATTTCCCCCAGCAATCTTGATTCTAGCTTGTGCTTCCTCCAGCCCAGTGTTTCTCATGATGTACTCTGCATATAAGTTAAATAAGCAGGGTGACAATACACAGCCTTGACATACTCCTTAACCTATTTGGAACCAGTCTGTTGTTCCCTGCACAGTTCTAACTGTGGCTTCCTCACCTGCATACAGATTTCTCAGGAGGTAGGCCAGGTGGTCTGGTATTCCCATCTCTTTCAGAATTTTCCACAGTTTATTGTGATCCACACAGTCAAAGGCTTTGGCATAGTCAATTAAGCAGAGGTAGATGTTGTTCTGGAACACTCTTGCTTTTTCGATCATCCAGCAGATGTTGGCAATTTGATCTCTGGTTCCTCTGACTTTTCTAAAACCTGCTTGAACACCTGGAAGTTCACGGTTCACATATTGTTGAAGCCTGGCTTGGAGAATTTTGAGCATTACTTTACTAGCATGTGAGATGCGTGCAATTCTGTGGTAGTTTGAGCATTCTTTGGCATTGCCTTTCTTTGGGATTGGAATGAAAAGTGACCTTTTCCAGTCCCGTGGCCACTGCTGAGTTTTCCAAATGTGCTGGCATATTGAGCGCAGCACTTTCACAGCATCATTTTTTAGGATTTGAAATAGCTCAACTGGAATTTCATCACCTCCATTAGCTTTTTTCTCCACTAGCTTTCTTTGTAGTGATGCTTTCTAAGTATCACTTGACTTCACATTCCAGGATGTCTGGCTCTAGGTGAGTGAACACACCATCATAATCTTCTGGGTTGTGACGTTCTTTTATTGTACATTTCTTCTGTGTATTCTTGCCACCTCTTCCTAGGTCCATACCATTTCTGTCATTCACTATGCCCACCTTTACATGAAATGTTCTCTTGGTATCTCTAATTTTCTTGAAGAGATCTCTATTCTTTCCCATTCTATTGTTTTCCTCTATTTCTTTGCACTGATCATTGAATAAGTGTTTCTTATCTCTCCTTGCTATTCTTTGGAACTCTGCATTCAAATGGGTATATTTTTCCTTTTGTCCTTTGCTTCTCACTTCTCTTCTTTTCACAGCTACTTGTAAGACCTCTTCAGACAGCCATTTTGCTGTGTTGAATTTCTTTTTCTTGAGGATGATCTTGCTCCCTGTCTCCTGTATAGTGTCATGAACCTCCATCCATGGTTCATCAGGCAGTCTATCAGATCTAGTCCCTTAAATCTATTTCCCATTTCCACTGTATAATCATACAGGATTTGACTTATGTCTTATCTGAATGGTCTAGTGGTTTTCCCTATTTTCAATTTAAGTCTGAATTTGGCAATAAGCAGTTCATGATCTGAGCCACAGTCAGCTCCCGGTCTTGTTTTTGCTGACTGTATAGAGCTTCTCCATCTTTGACGGCAAAGAATGTAATCAGTCTGATTTTGGTGTTGGCCCTCTGGTGATGTCCATGTGTACAGTCATCTCTTGTTGGAAGAACATATTTGCTGTGACCAGTGTGTTCTCTTGGCGAAACTCTGTGAGCCTTGGCCCTGCTTTATTCTGTACACCAAGCCCAAATTTGCCTGTTCCAGATACTTCTTGACTTCCTACTTTTGCATTCCAGCCCACTATAATGAAAAGGTTATCTTTTTTGGGTGGGAACAAGTAAAACCTTGTATAAAAAGTTTTCCAAAAGTCTGACATCCTTTCTCAGTTCAGTACAGTTGTGTTGCTCAGTTGTGTCTGACTCTTTGTGACCCCACGGACAGCAGCACACCAGGCTTCCCTGTTCATCACCAACTCCCAAAGCTTGCTCAAACTCACGTACGTTTAGTCAGTGAGGCCCGCAAACCATCTTATCCTCTGTCATCCCCTACTATTCCTGCCTTCAGTCTTTCCAAGCATCAGGTCTTTTCTAATGAGTCAGTCCTTTGTATCTGGTGACTGAAGTATTGGACCTTCAGCTTCAGCATCAGTTCTTCCAATGAACACCCAGGACTGATCTCCTTTAGGATGGACTGGTTTGAACTCCTTTCAGTCCAAGGGACTTTCAAGAGTCCTCTCCAGTACCACTGTTCAAAACATCAATTGTTTGGCACTCGGCTTTCTTTATGGTCCAACTCTCACATCCATACATGACACCTGGAAAAACCACAGCTTTGACTATATGGACCTTTGTTGACATAGTTATATCTCTGTTTTTTAATATGCTCTCTAGGATTGTCATAGCTTTTCTTTCAAGGAGCAAGTGTCCTTTAATTTTATGGCTGCAGTCACCATCTACAGTAATTTTGGAATCCAAGAAAATAAAATCTGTCATTGTTGCCATTGTTTCCCCATCTATTTTCCATGAAATGATGGGACTGGATGCCATGATCTTCATTTTTCAAGGTTGAATTTTAAGCCAACTTTGTCACTCTCTTCTTTCACTTTCATCAAGAGGCTCTTTAATTCCTCTTCACTTTCTGCCATGAATGGTGTCATCTGCATATCCGAGGTTAACATTTTTTCCAGTAGTGTTCATTCCATCTGTGATTCTTCCATCTAGCATTTTAAATGATGTACTCTGCATGTAAGTGAAATAATCAGGGTGACAGTATACAGCCTTGCTATATTTCTTTCCTAATTTGGAACCAATCCATTTTCATGTCTCTTTCTAATTGTTTCTTCTTGACCTGCATACAGATTTCTGTTGAAACTCCAATACTTTGGCCACTTCATGGGAAGAATTGACTCATTGGTAAAGACCCTGATGCTGGGAGGGATTGGGGGCAGGAGCAGAAGGGGACGACAGAGGATGACATGGCTGGATGGCATCACCGACTTGATGGACATGAGTTTGAGTTAACTCCGGGAGTTGGTGATGGATGGGGAGGCCTGGCGTGCTGCCATTCATGGGGTCTCAAAGAGTCGAACACGACTGAGTGACTGAACTGATCTGAACTGAACTGAACAGATAAGTAGGTTAAACAGACATGCGTTAAGTCAGAATTTGTCACACTGTTTTCCTTTAAAAGAATCAGTTCTGTTTTTTCTATAGGAAATGTACTTTCCTTTTAGGTCTGACGGTAAAGAATCTGCCTGCAATGTGGGAGACCTAGGTTCAGTTCTTAGGTTGGAATTGCCCCCCTAGAGTAGGACATGGCAACCCACTCCAGTATTCTTGCCTGGATAATCGCCATGGACAGAGTAAACTGGTGGGCTATAGTCCATGTGGTCACGAAGAGTAGGACACACCTAAGCGAGTAAGCATAGCACATAACAAGAGAAAGACAGATTAAAAGTGAAGAAAATGGAACGAGATATATCAGACCTGCACTTTGAAAGAAAGCCTGGCTATCTATGCTGTTATCAAGTAAATTTTTCTTCTTTAGGGATAGAGAGGGATATTTCATAATAAAATGCCAATTCAGCAAGAGCCATAGCAACTTTCTCATGCAACTTATCAAAAGGAGAAAAACAGAACACATTTATCAATATTAGGAAAAAAAAGGAGTATCACTAGATATCTTATTGGATTTTAAAGAATGATAAAAATAGAACCAACATTATGCCAGTAAATGTGATAAATTAGTTGGGGTAGACAATTTGAGGAAATCATTGTGGAAATATATTAATTACAATTCAGTTAGTTTAACAGAAGTCGGTATACAGTTTTGTTCAGTAATTTTAATAATTTCCTTTTTAAAGAAGTTGTGTACCCCATAAAAAGTCTCTGAATTTTCTGTTAATGGTAAGATCAAGTTATTTCTAAGATTTTAATTCACTACTAATTTTTCAGTAGATTATATGAATCCCAAACAAATTCTTCAGAGAGTTTCTTATAAAATTTGATAAATTTGTATAATAAAAATCATTAAAATTTTGTGAAAAAGCAATTAAATTTTGAGTATTTATAACTTCAGACTTCAAAATTTACTATAAAGTTACAGTAAACAAGAGAGTTTGGTATTGGCATAAGAATAAATATATATATCAATGTAAATAATAGACAAGAAATATTTATTAATTATATGTCAAATCAAATACATATGTACATTTCTTAGATTCTGCTTCATATTTGCTCTAGTTATTTATGTTAAAATATTTATGTTATCTACCTATCAATAAATAATTGCCATACTGTGGAAAATCTGCACTTCTGAAGTGTATCAAGGGGAAATGAAGGTTGATTCATAGGGTTGGGGTATCAGAGATAGAAAACTGATTCTATTTATTAATATATCAATAGTTTTAGGGAAAATAAGTTCTATTTGGGGCATATTAGGTTACAAATATTTATTAGACTAAAAAAGTAAACTATGCATTATTCTTCTCAATCAGTTAAAGATACTTGTGTAGCTTCCATTTTCAGAAACATTCTTGAGGCAATGAGGGTAGCTTTACATTATCCTCTTAACACTATCTGGTATTTTATTGTCTTCATTTAATTTTTTTGTCATCTATCATGCCAACAGAAGATAAACACTATCAGAAGCAAAACCTTGCATTTATTGTGCATCATGGTAAACTGATCCAAAACAATGTCTGACATAGAATAAGCACCCATACATTGAATACATGAATAAACTAGTGAGTGAATGAATGACTAAACTCCTCACCAAGTTCAGTTTCTATCACATTTGAATGTAAATCTTCAAATTTCTGCAAGTTACTTATTTAATAACCTATGGTCATCCAAATATCTTTGATTTTTAATGATTTGGGAGAAATAGATTTTTAAAAAAGTTATATTTGTACTTGTTTAAGTTCAGTGAATCTATTTAACTCATTTCCTTAACAGAAATCACTTATTCAGTCATTCTGACTGACCCATGCTCCACATATTAAAAGGACTGATGGTCACATCCAAAAAAGATTTTATTGCATGGTGTTATACATTTTGGGTCACAACTCAGCCTGAATATTTGCATAAGCTTTTAATCACAATTATACTTGGTTTGATCTCACATAGATCAAATTGCCAACATCCGCTAGATCATCGAAAAAGCAAGAGAGTTCCAGAAAAGCATCTATTTCTGCTTTATTGACTATGCCAAAACTTTTGACTGTGTGGATCACAGTAAACTGTGGAAAATTCTGAAAGAGATGGGAATACCAGACCACCTGACCTGCATCTTGAGAAATCTGAATGCAGGTCAGGAAGCAACAGTTAGAACAGGACATGGAACAACAGACTAGTTCCAAATTGGGAAAGGAGTGTGTCAAGGCTGTATGTTGTCACCCTGCTTATTTAACTTATATGCAGTGTACATCATGAGAAATGCTGGGCTGGATGAAGCACAAACTGGAATTAAGATTGCAGGGAAAATATCAATAACCTCAGATATGCAGATGACAGCACCCTTATGGCAGAAAGTGAAGAAGAACTAAAGAGCCTCTTGATGAAAGTGAAAGAGGAGAGTGAAAAAGTTGGCTTAAAGCTCAACATTCAGAAAACTAAGATCATGGCATCTGGTCCCATCACTTCATGGCAAATAGATGGGGAAATAGTGGCAATGGTGAGAGCCACTATTTTTCTGGGCTCCAAAATCACTGCAGGTGGTGACTGCAGCCATGAAATTAAAAGACGCTTACTCCTTGGAAGAAAAGTTGTGACCAACCTAGACAGCATATTAAAAAGAGACATTACTTTGCCAACAAAGTCTGTCTAGTCAAGGCTATGGTTTTTTCAGTATTCATGTATGAATGTGAGAGTTGTACTATAAACAAAGCTGAGCGCCAAAGAATTAATGCTTCTGAACTGTGGTGGTGGAGAAGATTCTTGAGAATCCCTTGGACTGCAAGGAGATCCATCCAGTCCATCCTAAAGACAGTCAGTCCTGAATGTTCATTGAAAGGACTGTTGTTGAAGCTGAAACTCCAATACTTTGGCCACCTGATGCAAAGAGCTGACTCATTGGCAAAAAGCAGGATGCTGGGAAAGATTGAAGCCAGGAGGAAAACGGGGATGACAGAGGATGAGATGGTTAAATGGCATCAGTGATTCAATGGACATGAGTTTGAGTAAACTCCAGGAGCTGGTGATGGACAGGGAGGCTTTATGTGCTGCACTCCATGGGTTCTCAAAGAGTCAGACACTTAGTGAGTGAACTGAACACTTGGTTTACCATACTTGGAAGTTTTGATGAAATTATGCATCTGTTAAATGATCACATTATTTTTATCTTTTGTTTTATTAATGAGGTATATCAATTCCGTGGATTTGCATGTGCTGACCCAGCCGTGCATACCAGGAGTAAATACAGCTTGATTATTGTGATGATCCTTTAAATGTGCTGTGATATTCAGTTAGGTAATATTTTGCTGAGGATTTTTGTATCTCTTCATCAGGAATGTTGGTCTGTAGTTTTCTTTTAGTGTCCTTACCTGGCTTTGGTATGGAGGTAATGTTGTCTTCATGAAATGAATTTAAAAGTTGTTCCTTCCTCTTCAATATTTTGAAAAAAATTATGAAAGATTTGATTTAGTTCTTTAAATGATTCCCTTCTCTTCATCTTTGGTGGATTTCTTATAGGCTTTTGTATTGTAGGACCAAGAAGTTTACATAAAACATCTTACGGGTATAGCAATCTATTTTACATTGTTAGCAACTTAACTTGGATCACAAAAACTGTACACTTTTACTCATCTCTTCGTTTACATTTTAATGTCACAATTTATCTCTTTTTATATTAGGTTGTTGTTGTTCACTCGCCCAGTCGTGTCCAAGTATTTTCCAACCCATGGCCTGCAGCACGCCAGGCCTCCCTGTCCCTTACTATCTCTGAGAGTTTCCCAAGTTTTGTTAGGTATTTACTAACAAATTTTAAAAGCTATAGTTATTTTTAATACTCTTTTTCTTTTTTTTTTTTACACATCATATGTTTATAGTTTAAATATTGCAAAGTGAATAAACACATGTAAATATTACCCAGGTCAAGAAATAATGATATTCTCATGTTCTCCTCTCTTGTCTTCTTAAATTTATTTAAAAAAAATTTTTTTTCATTTATTTTTATTAGTTGGAGGCTAATTACTTTACAATATTGAAGTGGGTTTTGTCATACATTGACATGAATCAGCCATGGAGTTACATGTATTCCGGATCCCGATAATACTCTTTTTCTTTAATTATTATGCTATGGTTAAGTGTTGACACATCATCCTAGTTCAGAATTAGAGTTTTCTGAATCTAACTTTCTATTTGGGGCTTCCCTGGTGGCTCAGATGGTAAAGCATCTGCCTGCAATGAGGGAGACCCGGGTTTGATCCCTGGTTTGGGAAAATCCCCTGGAGAAGGACATGGCAGTCCACTCCAGTACTCTTTTGTCTGGAAAATTCAATGGACTGAGGCGCCTGGTAGGTTACAGTGCATGCAATCGCAAAGAGTCAGACAAGACTGGGCGACTTCATTTTCTATTTACCTTTACCAGTTTTTTGTTTACTTTCCTATTTTTTCATCCTACTAATTAGAATCTGTTCGTTTTAGGTCTGTTTCCTTTAAGCATTTCTTGTAAGGCAGGTCTATTGGTAATAAGCACCTTCAGTTTTTATCTTGGAATGTCTCTTATTTCTCCTCCATATTTCAAGGTTAATGTTGCTAGATAGAGTATTCTTGCCTGGCTTTTTTTTTTTTTTCCTTTCAGCGTGTTGGATAACCATTTCACTTTGTCCTGGTCTGTAAGGGTTCTGTTGAGGAACCCACTAATAGCTTAATGAGCATTCCTTCATAGGTTACAATCTACTTTTTTCTCTTGGTGCTTCTGAGATTCTTTTTTTTTGTTTTTAATTTTTAACATTTGTCTTATAATTTGTTTTGTAAAAGATCATTTAAGAATAAAATAATGAAGTGATCTGTTAGCTTCACAAACTTGAAATATAAATATCCACAGGCTTGGAAAGCTCTCATACATTATTTCTTTAAATAAACTCTCTATTCTCATCTCCCTTCAATCTCTTTTGGAACTCCTATGATTTTAATATTGGTTCTTTGGATGGTGTTGCCTAAATCATGTTGTCTCCTTCACTTTTTTTATTCTAACTACTTTGTTGTCCTCAGGCTGGAATATTTCTAAGTTCCTATCTTATAACTCACTCATACTCTCTATTAATTATTTATTTCATTCATTGACTTCTTCATCTTCAAACTTTTTGTATAGAGGTTATTTTTTTACAACTTTTACCTATTAAATTATTCATTTCAGTTGTGTATTATTTTCTTGATTTCATTGAGTTTACTCAAATCTTTAGTAGGTGCCTTCAGGTGAGAGCTACATTTGTTGGTTGTGTTGTATTTTCTGTGGCTTTCTCCAGTCTTGTATAGATATATTTGCTTCGTGCTTCTTAGTATTTCTTGTGACAGAATTCTTAAGCCGCTTCTTTTCATTTTTACAATGCAGCAGGCCAGCTGCTGAAAATCTCTTTTGTATTCCCTGAAGTGGTACTACTACTTAAGATTTTGTTTTCTGTTTTCATAATTGTTCTTAGAGGGGTGTACAGTTAGGTACAGAATGTAGTTTTCATAATTGATTTAAGCTTCTATTTTTCACTAAAAGAAATATAGAAAAAAATGAATACAACAACATTAAGTGGTTTATAGATGTTAAGTTACTTGGCCTATATAAAAGTGTATAGATAAGGCAATTACTATCCTTAGTTCAAGATCTAAAATTTCTGCTCACTGGAAAGATTTCCATCCAGATTTTTGCCCAGGATCACATCTGAGGTGGCAGTAACGGTATATTTCTGATTACCTTTACCTAGTGCCAGGATGTCACATGGACTCATCTGTTTTCCCCTTCCTTTGAAAGCCTAATATTTGTATCAGTTCCATGGGTATGTGGATGAGCAAAATGTGGAAACACCATACAAGTCAGTGAATTGGGTGATAAGCCACACATTCATGTTCTTTACTTGCGTTTTCAGGAACGTCTTTTGTCCAATCTTGAACATACTTCCAACGAAGAAGGAATGCTGCTGCATGCAGTAGGCTTCATGACTTGTTAGATCAGACAATACTTAAGCCATGAGGAGTAGGTCAGTTTGCATAAGGCTCTGTTGTTCTGTAGCCAGGAGTTCAGCTGATCTTTATAAGAATGCATGAGCTGTTTCTCAACATGAGGGTACCAGGTTTCCACATAGGGAATAGTTATGCTACAAAACTCTTCAGAGCATATTTTGTGATTCTCCTTCAGAAAGTAGCTCAGTCTCCACAGAGCATTCTGATCTGCCACAGACACTTCAAGCAACATTTGATCTGCTCAAGGTCAGAACTGCTTGCACCATAGCTTGAGGTTATATAGAGAATTATTCGCCTCTAAGAGTTTTTAAAAAAACACAGACATCTTAAAGAGGTAGATCAGTAGACACAAAGCAGTATGTTTAGCCTTTCATATTCAGTGGAGACCTCAGATACTGTGGTGCTGTATACAGAGCTGCAAATTCTTTCTCTCTCTCTTTTTTTTTTCCCCCACTGTAGGATGAATATTCTGACATGCTCAAGGCTTTTGGCCCTCTAAAACTGCACTTATGGTGTTTGTCTTCAAATTTTATGACACTTTTCACCCAACTTCTAATATATATAGATATTATTGAGACTTCTAAGATCCGTGTTACTTCTTGCTCCTCTGGTCATATAGCCTTGGCATTATCAGTGTAAAGGCAAATACGAGAATGTATGGAACTAAATTCTAACAGAATCACGTTGTGGACTCAATGATAAAGAATTAGATTGTGTTTCTGCCTCTTCCAGGTTGAAGTAAATTGCTTCTTTTCTTTGCTTAATGAGACAAAAAAAAATACTGCTCAGTTCAGTGGTAGTGACCACATAAATGTACGTAGGTGGGATTGCTCCAGTAAATAAGGGACAACATTGTGTGTATTATCTAATTACATTTGAGATGATACTGTTATTTTCTCAAGATTCATCTGCTGTCCTAACAAGCCATACAGACATGCTAAGTAGATTTTAATATCAGGAGTATTCTCTTCTGACACACCTCCCAGAATTGTGAGAATATCCACAGAATGGGTTTGTTTTTTCATATCATCAGTCTCAACGTTCACTACAAGTTGGACTTGTGTCCAAACTTGATTGTCCCTCCAGTTATGCTGCCTGTTATAATAAACCATTCTGACTTTTATTCTGCTGGTTAGGTGCTACCACTTGGATCTGCCACTGCCAAAAAATTTGCTCCTTTACTTCAGGGAGCTCATTTTCTATGAGAGCTTCTCCTACTCTTATTCCCAGTCTACAAAGGATGGCTACTGCAGAGTTCTGAAAGAATGCTCATAATTCTGTAATCTTAGTGCCTTGGTGAAGGTTGTATCTGCAGTGTTCTCTCAGATGAAAATGGTTATGTGGACTCAAGTTCCAGAAAGTTTCTATATGCCTGTTTGAATTCCTTCTTCAACATTAAGCCAAGCCACTTTGGACATCCAAATTTCTTCTGATATAGATCATAATTAAGTTGAAATTTGAAACAACCAGCTAAGCGAGCATCTAAGATGTTTAATATGGTTATTTTGGTTTTGCATCTGATGAATTACCAATATCCTGTTTGCAGTTATAATTAATTCTCACTGAAAACCCAACAGTGTTAGTAACTAATCTCTATTTACCACCTTTGAGCATGTGTTTACACACAACCACTTCTAGCATACAACAGATTGCTGTTGAAGATACCTGAAAGGAACAGAGATTATTTTAGGTATTTCAGCATAAAATAATTTAAAACAGGGAAAATGATGTTTACAAAATTCTTGGAAGTTCTTTAGGAGTTGACTGCACGCTAGAGGTTCTCAAACGCTTGGCAGAAAACAAGAGAACAGACTGTTGTTAGCGTCGCGATCTCTACCACAGTTATGTACGTAGAGGATCAAGAGGTCATTGCCAAAACTACTGGGATTGAGCATGCACACATAACCTGAAATTCAGGGATTCACAATCAGATAAGTGCCAGAACTTCTACAGCGTTATAGACACCAGAAAGTGAAATCCAACAACCTTTAGTCCTTCAGTCACCTTCCAGTATTCACAGAGTGACTCAACATTATAACTTTCACATTCTTGCTCAGTAACCCAATGCAGCAGGGCATTAGCCTCTGCTTAATTACTGTCTTTCAAATTATATACAACAAATCTTTGTAACCCATCCACTTTTAGAACCTAACATCAAGGGAGACTGAAAGAAATGTCCTGTGTCTGCAACACAAGAAAAAAACTGGAAGGAAATTGAAATGGATGCTGATTGTCAATCAGTTATACTCAGTCTAACTTAAAGGTCAACGTTTTGAATGGGTCATATACAGAATTGTTAAATTCCAAAATACTGTGGAGTAGCATCCAAATTCTTCAGATAATGAAAAGAATTCACCTTTTTAGTATCATTGATTAGTCATAATAATTATTTTTTAGAATGGAGGGTGGCAAACTGTAGCTCATGGCCTATTTTTGTGAGGCACGTGATCTAAAAATGATATTTACATTTTTAGAGTGTTGAAAAAATATATAAAGAAGATGGCTAAGAATCCTACGTAGCTTGCAAAGTCTAAAGTATTATTATCTGGCCTTTTCCCCCAAAATGTTTGCTGACCCCTGTGTTAGATTGAGAACAAATAAATCAGAGAGCATGTAATTCATTAGAATTTATTAAGTATGGAGGAACAGATTTTGTTTGCCTTTCTACACAGTATTCATTCTTAGCATGATGCCTGGTACCCAGTATACAGTTAAATAAGTGTTTGTTGAATATAATTTACAACACTAACAATCTTCAGCAGACTTTACCATTGCCTTTGTATGATATATTTTTGTACACGCACACACACACACACACATTTCCTTTCATACAGTGCAGTAACATAAGCAATACATTATGCTAGAGTCCCATGTCAAAACATTGACTTATACCCAATTACATATAAAATCAAGTCTGTTCTGATAATCAGCACTCAGTTTTCATCCAATTTTGATCTCTTTCTACTGTGATTTTCTCAAGTAATATATTCCATGTCATTGAAACCTGTTAGTAATCCAAGTTTAATGATGACTTACCCACACTTCTGTATGCATTAAAAAAAATTAAAAGAAAAATGAAAACAAAACTCTATAAGAAATAAATTTACCACTGTAACGCTCCAGGGCTCATGTGTAGAGTAAATTCCTTTTACTCAAGTCACACTAGGTAATTACTCTTAATTAGGACTTATATGCACTGATACCAGTTTTATTTTCTTTTGAATTATTTTTAACAGTTTAATTAATATATCTGTGTTTTTGAAAATAATTTTCTCCATAAGACAATATTGCTATACTGTCCAATACTAATATTTCAGATTTTATACTTAGAAGTTCACAGTTTGCATAGTATAAAGGAAACTTCTTAAATTTACATTTAGAAATGTTCAAATGAAGATTCAAATGAAGACAAAGAGGATATCACAAGTTCAAAAAGCAGGAGGAGCATTCAAGTATTAGAATAAGTGAGCATGACAGAAATTTAAATAAACTGTAAATGATGAAAGAAGAATGATGTCCTACAAGCTGTTTTGTCTCTAGATATGTTATTGAAATTTCAAATGGACTTCCTAATGACAACACAATTTTATTTCAAATATTTTGCCAACCCGAAAATGAATGTGATATTTGGGTGCCTCCTTCTGGAGTGAATTTTATGAAGTAATTTATCTGTGCAGAAGCTTTGTAACACTGAAGTTATAACCTAAGGCAGTATAAATTGATATTTTTATTTTTCCATAGTCAGGGAATTAACCAATTCTTCAAGCTAAAATTAACTTCTAATAAAAATATGAGAACTTCTTTAATCTCAAAAAAAAAAAACCCGAGCCATAATCATAAACAATGGCAGACAAATTAAAAATCATATTTTTTCTGAAAAACAAATTGAACAATTACATTACCATTTTCTAAAACCATTATCTTCTATTTTAAATACCTTCTCTTTCTTAAATAGATTTCTCTTTGCATTTAATGTCACATTTGTGAATATTAAATTAACACATAATATCCAAGGCATTCAAGATAGTATAATTTAAAAGATGAAACTAGAGTAAAAATTGTCAATATCTACCTAAACTAGTTAGAATAATGCAACAAATTTAATATTTTCCTACCATGGGCAAAATATTTTGAAGAAGTTGCTTATAGTAATTTTGTTTCTTACTAAACTTGATGTTCTATAATTTCATATAAATGTATACTTTTCTTATACACTATAAATATGGTGTTTGATATTAAGGTAACAGGTTAATTTTGAACTACAGTCTTCAGCTTTTGCGGTGTTTATCCATAAGTCAACAACCGGTTTTGGCTTCTTTTTCTGGGTTTCTGGAATTTTTTGCTTTTAATTTACATGTTTGTTCCTATTTGTAATAAATTTGCTTGCTGTCCACTTCTAATCACAATAACTTAGACCAAAAAGTTTCTTTCATACAAGATTTGGAATGAATAACTGTGGATTTCCTCCTTTATATTGTCTACACTTTTACCTGTTAAGTTGGATGCTATAGTGGTGTGGTGATCATTTCTTGTGGACAGCATAGAAAAGGAAAGAAAGATAGCACTAAGTCGTGTCCGACTCTTGCAATTCCCTGAACTGTAGCCTGTCAGGCTCCTCTGTCCATGGGATTCTCCAGGCAAGAAGACTGGAGTGGGTTGCCATTTTCTTCTCCAGGGGAGCTCGCAACCGAGGAATTGAATCCAGGTCTCCCATATTGTGGGCAGATGCTTTCCTGACTGAGCTACGCAGGACAGCGTAAGTTGTTCACAGAGAACAACAGAAAACACAAAGAGAAGCAGAGATATTACTGAAGTTTTAATATTAATCTATGTTCTTACCTTTGGTTTCTGTCAAACGAAACTCTGTTTGTATAATGTTTTCTCTGATTTATTGCATTTTCAGTTATTTCCTCTCAAATTGGTTTTTGTTGCCTGAAGCAAAAAAGGCATAATTAATGGAAGAACCCTGTTCTGTGCCTCTTCCTAATAATTCTATCAGTGTTTTTCCTAATCAAAAGTTCATATTTATTAACCTGGAATTAAAATTCAATATAATCCTGGCTTTTAAAAATCTTGTAAAAGTTGTATTCTTCATGTTTAAAAAGTTTTTTATTCTTTGTATATATTTTTATTCATAAATTCACAAATACTTAAGAACTACTACTGTGAAAGTCAGTTTTATAAGTATCATATACTCATATTTTCCTCTCTCGTATTTTCCTTGTTTTTTGAGTTTACAATAATTATCTTGCTTTTCTGAATAATCATGCTTTATTATTTGCAATTCTAATAATATAGCATGTTTGTGACTTTAATAATATGATTAACATATATGACCAAATTCCTCTTCTTGATTTTAGTATATGTTAATACATCTTACTAGATAAAATATTATAATACACAGATTGTTGTGAAGGAATGTGGGTTACTGAATATTTTCCTATTTTATCATTCTTATTATTCTCTCTAATATGAGTAATTTCTATTTTATAAATTCCACTTCCTGGTTCCATTGTTATAATTGTCAGAGGTATAAGTTTATTTTTTAGCTGCCTTCTTGATTTCTACAATGGTAATACCTTTTGACCCATGATCTTCTTGTTTCTTGACTCTCTTTTTGTTAGCTAACCACTAAAACTTTGATTGCTTCCTGATATTTATTTTAAACAATTATAATAATCTTAACCTAATCTTTGATAGTCTATTGTCTTTTAATTTTAGAATATTTTCAAACTTCTCGACAGTCAAAGCTTCTATAGTTTCATTCATCACTTGTTAATGACATATTTATGTGTACATATATATAAGTGGAAGCTGTTTAATTCTCCTGTATGGTAAACATCCTCTTGTTTATTATATATGTACATGTGTTTTAAGTCGCTTCAGTCATGTGTGACTCTTGGCGACCAGGTGGACTATAGCCTGCCAGGCTCCTCTGTCCATAGGATTCTCCAGGCAAAAATACTGGAGTGAGTTGTCCTGCCCTTCAGGATCTTCCTGACTCAGGGATCAAACCAGCATGTTTTGTCTGCTTCATCAGCAGGAGGGTTCTTTAGCACCACCTGGGAACCCCCATACATAATTTTGTTTTTCATGTAACCTTCTGTATTCTTACTTGCTTCACATATTCTTTGGCTGTTCAGTTGGTACATTGAAGTACCCTGGTCATTCTGGTGTTGCTCCTGGTGAATCTGCAATGATCATCTCCATATTCCATTTTGTATTTTCCTTTCAATTTACTATATAAATATTTTTTCAAAATAATCTTATTACGAATCAGTATTGATCATGGTCATTCTCCACTCAAGAACCACAAACAAATTTCTGTTTTTCAAGTAATTATTATTCTCCTAACTTAATTTGATACTAGGAGTTTTGGAGTGTTTTCTGTTTGATTTTCATCACAATTGACCTTGCAGTTTTATATTTCATAACCTCCCACACATGCTCCTTGCTTTATCATTAATGTAATAATTGTCCACCCCCTTGACTTACAATTTTCTTGTGAAAATGAAATACATTTATACAAATGACAAAGATGTCATACTTTATATTCAAGTATGAAACTAATAGAACAATTGGTAACATCACTTGGGGAATAGGGAACACACTTCATGGTTGATACGGGAGATGTGCAGAAGGTGAAAAGAAAGAGCTGGCATTCCAGGTATAGGAAAAGATAGAAGAAACATGGTTAGTAGTCTTTACAATAATAACATATCATATAGGACAGGCTTAATAATAACAGCTACAACAAAGGATTTCATTTTAGTGACTAAGGGGCATACAGATGTAGAATAAGTGTGATTTTGGATTACAATAACTTCATCTTCCATGTCACAAAATTTAGATTTTATACTTTCCAAGGGAGTGACATACTAAAAGAGGTTAATGAGAATCATCTGAAAAGGATATGTTTGCTGTATGATTTTATTCAGGGTTATTTTTAGATTAATTGGAAAATCTATCATTTTTACTTATTCCAATATAATGTATGACTTCAAATATTAATAATAGCAATTGTACAATTTTTTCCTGGTTAAACTAAGGAATTTGCCACATACTAAGAAAACTCAATACATGAAGGAACTTTTTATGACTTCTTAACTCTAATTTAAGCAATGGAATATTCCTGAAAAAGAGAAATACGGAGCTTCTTATGGAGGGAGAACGGGGCAGCAATGAAGTTGTTGTTGTTATTGTTGCTACTTTTGATGGGTTATCTAAATGTATATTTTTATACTGCTTGGAATGATATAAACATTTGAAGGAAAATTGATAATTGAATAGAGAAGGAGAAAATCCCAAAGTGGTATCTTTGAATTAAGGAATTAGTCATAAAGCCAATCAGCACTCAAATATGATGCAGGTTGTTAGATATGGTGATGTTTAATTTTGGAATTTCTTTATTGTTTTTTTCCTTTTCATTGAAATAAAATGCAACGCTAGAAAAGAAAAGGAAGGATGGAGGAAAAAGGTTGGATACCTGAGGAGAGGAAACAGTATCTGAAATCATCCCTCAGGGGAGTGGAAAGATGAGTGGACTGGTCCAATACAGAAATATTGTTTGACAACACAATGGGCATAGTGAGGGTGATAGTGGATACAGTGTGATCCCTGTGAATACTTGAAAGAATCAGCAACTTTAATTGAGATATCCTGAAAATGAAGTGGCTTCAAATCCTACAAGTTTCTTTCTTTTTCTAATTAGACCTGCAGTGATTTTTTCAGGTTGTTGGGGAGCTCTGAATTCCTAGTTTCCTTCCAGAATTTATCTTGGATTTCTCTAGGGGTGACTTTATGTGCTTGTTCAAATATGGCTCGGAAACTTATTTCAGTTTATGATAAAGAGGGAAAAATCATGTGCTTAAATTCTTATAAATAAGGAGACAAAGGGTGAAAACATCATTTCTGTTAACATTTAATTGATGAAAAATTAGCCTGCCAAAGTGGGGCAAGATGCTGGAAAATATATCTACCTGAATTAGCGTCTATCACAAAAGAGGGAGCTAATGGATTTGTACCAATATTTACTACTTTCAGTATACAGCACATATTGAAAAAAGTTTAGTCTCTCTATATTCAGGTGTGGAATAAGTAGAAGTTTGGATAGAAACAGATTTATTTTCTGGGTGAGTACAAAGAAGGGGAGATGTCCAGAGAAATTTGAGGGTATATGCAAAAAAGTGGTTATAATATTAGGCAAAGTTACAATATTAGGTACTTTTCCCAGCCTTTGGGAAAGTAAAATAATAATGTGAAATAGGGGCTGCTGCTGAGGACTACTGGGGGGAAAAAAAAAGATGAGAAATGCAGGTTTACAGGAAGTGAAATGTGACTATGGTCATTGAAGGGACTTGAAAAGAGTGAAATACCTTGTCAATTTTTTTTAATGTGTAAAGATACTGAGAAATTCTAAGAAATAAATATAGGATTAAATTATTATTACAAGACCTCCTGACTTGGCCCCCAGCAAGAGTCCTGCTGCCTGATGTTGCTCGCACCAAGAGAAGGAGACCCAGTTTAGTTCAGGAGCAAAGGGTTCTCTATTCCGTCAGAGAATGGAGAGGTGTGGGCATGTGCTTTGATAACACTGCTCTCCTCCAAGGCCGTGGAAGGGGCTGTTTTAGGGTTCTTCAGTGGGGGAGGAGTGGAGTTCTCCGGGGTCGGTGCAGCGGCGGCTGCAGTCTTCTGCTCAGGCTCCAGATGGCAGCTTCCAGCGCAGCGTCCCTGCGCGCAGCCATCCGCCGCCATCTTGAGCTGAGGTGTCCCACTGAGCTGAGGTGTCAGGGCACAGCCATCTCACACTAAGAATTGTGGTCAGAACTGTCAAGGGCAAGATCTGTGTGCGCCTACGGCACCACTGAAACTAGATTACACAAAGGAAAAATGGTTAGACTTATTGTATTACCCACATTCTATTCTTACTCCGTGGAATTGTTGATGGGCTTTGCCAGGTGACATTATCAATTCATGTTGCTAACTGAGATAATTGGAGGAGGGTTCTTCCCATGTGGTGCTGGTGGTAAAGAACCCACCTGCCAATGCAGGAGATGTAAGAGACATGGGTTCATTCCCTGCGTTGGGAAGATCCCCTAGAGGATAGAATGACAACCCACTCCTGTATTCTTGCCTGGAGAATCCCATTGACAGAGGAGCCTGATGGACTACAGTCCACAGGGTCGCAAAGAGTCCCACACGCCTGAAGCGACAACACACAAATAATTGGAGGAGAGAAATCCAAGCATTTGAGAGGCTAGATTCTTAGATACACATTGAAACACTTATTGGAAAAGCTACCATCTGTAGGTCTACTTAAATGCCAATCATTCATCCTCTCCTTTTGGAATAGGATCTTAGCATAGATTTTCTATGTAAATGTTCCCTTTTTACTTATAATTTTAGCAATGAGCCAGTCCCAATCATTATAAGTAACCTCTTATATGAAGCATTTAAAAAACAAAAATAACAAAGAAAAATAATGAAATTCTACTCTGTAGATTGATAGTGAGTCAGACAACATATCCTGTATCTTTCTGTTGTGGTTTTAATAAAACAATTCACATTCACTCCCTGTCAATGCATGAGTAATCCATAAAATAACACATTTTAGTGTTTTGTGCAAGAGGGCATTTAGTGCTTAAGGAGAAAGACTGTTCTTCTATTTAGTAGTCCAGTCAGGAAGTTATGTGTGTGTATTTTAATCTTTCCTTGGCGTAAATAACACTGCCACTTTTCATTCAGATTGCATTGCCTCTAATTCTGCTTCCACCTCAAGAATTCCTTTTCTGCTTGTTATTTACATCTTTCAAATATTTGCAGATCATTTTCATATTCCTTTAGCTCAGCTATAAATATTATACTGCTTTAATCTCCCTGCATAAATCAGTCTTCCCTTCTTATTATTCAGTTGTTTTCCCCCCTGGACTCTTTCCAGCGTTATGCCATATGCATGATATTGGAGTGCCCCAGAATTAACACAGTATTGCAGCTGCAGTCTCACCAGTGATAGTATCAATTTCCACTCTTATTACAGAATATCTCTTCATTTTGTATTGACTATTACTCATATTTTGTTCCTTTTTTTGACTATGCTGTATCACTTTTCTTTATGAAATATTATAATTAATCTAAAACCTTTGTATGTCATTATTTCTAATATCCATGGATTAGTCACAATGATAGTCTTTAAAATACATGATTTTATCTTTTATTTAATTGTTATTTTATTTTCCCTGGAAACTCTGTAATTTAAAGTTCCATATGCATCACATTACACTATTCACTGCCTCATTTAGGATAATTTATAAAGATGTTAAAAAAGAACTAAAATCTAATGACTGAAGGGAAGCTAATTACCCACAGGTAAACTCTGCAATGTTTGTCATTACTCTAATGACCATTTTTCATCCAGTATTTAAGCCAAGAAGAAATGTTTATATTCTAAAAAATTAGATTATATGGAAGGAGCATTTAAAGAAATATTTTTTGATCCAAAATATGGTTACGAAATGACCTCACAGGGTATATGTCCCAGTGAAATAGAATATCTCTAAACACTTGGAAAAATATTACATAGTTCCCAGCTGGTACTGTGATACTATGTCCTCAGTACCCCATATACTATCTGTATTATATTATTAGTGTTCTGTATTAAAAAGGACAACTCTTTGTTTGTATTTGTTTCCATGTAGAAGCCTGAAAATGGAATTACTAACACTCTATGTGAAAAAATTCTTAATGATTTTTTTAAGCTTAATGTATACTTGGAGGTACATCATGCACATGGAGATACTGAGAATGTGTAATCTGGAAACATTAGATAGAATATACAAAGTCAGACAGGCCTAAAAGGAAGCATCCTGAAGATTTCAGTTTCGGCTGATGACAAGTTTGGGGAATAGGAAAAAGTAGCTTCACCTGAAAGACAGGTGAATGGATACTCTTGGTTCATACCCAAAATCCAGTGCCTCCATTAATTTTGTCTAGATGTCCTCTCCTCTAATGTGTTATTGAGTTATAGATGATCTCACGTCCAGCTTAAGATTGCTTGATTAGTCATTTCCAGTGTCAGTAATCTCAACAGATGTGAGAGAAATTGAACAAAACCCCAAATTAACTTTTGTAAAGAAAAACTTTCAGCAAACTAAGAGAAAAGGTTTCTTCAGCCTGACATAAGCATTTATGTCAGCTCTACAGCAAGCATCATGATTAATAGCAAAGGACTGAATGTTTTCTCCTTGAAACCAGGAAAAAGACAAGTATATCTCACTCTCATACTTCTATTTAATATTGTGCTGGAAGTTTTAATTAGGCAATAAAATATGAAAAAAAAAGTATCCAGATTGGAAAGGAAGAAGTATTGATAAACTATCTTAATTTGCAAACAACAGGATAATCAATGTAGAAAATCTGATGGATTTACAAAACTGCTACTATAACTACTATATGAGTATAGGAAGGTTGTTATGTGCTATGTTAATATAAAAAACCCTCTGAGAATTTTTAAAAACAAAATTAAATAACATCTACAATAATTTCAAATATATGCCTTAAAGAAAATGTGTAAGACTTGCGAACTGAAGACATTGCTCATTGATGTTATGTAATTAAGGAAGGCTTAAATAAAAAGACAGAGGTACCTTGGTCATGTCTCAGAAGTTTGAATATTATAAAGATGTCAAATATATATAAGATATTAAGATGAATTAAATAGCTATTAATATCTCAGCAGGCTTTTTACAGAAATTGATACACTGTTTAATTCTTTCAGATATTCTAAGTACATACAGTTGGCAAAATAACTTACAGAAAACAAGGACAAATTCAAAAGGGCTAACCTGACTTCAAACTTACTATAAATCAACAAAATTATGACGGCGAGTTTTTACATCAACACATAGAAATATATAAATGAAATGAGATTAGAGAGTCTAGAAATAGATTGACACATGTGGACAAGTAATTTTTTGTAATGGCTCTACTGAGATAACGGTTGTACTGAGATACGGGCTTCCCAGGTTGCACTAGTGGTAAAGAATCCACCTGCCAATGCAGGAGTTGCACAAGATCCGGTCCAGTTCCTGGGTGGGGAAGATCCCCTGGCATAGGGAATGGCAACCCACTCCGGTATCCTTGCCTAGAAAATCCCATAGACAGAGGAGCATGGCAGGCTATAGTCCATAGGATCACAAAGGGTTGGACAGGACTTAGCAACTGAGCACCTGACCTTACTGAGAAAATTCACATGCATATAATTCACATAAACTGTGTGATTCCCAGTGATATTTATCAGAAAGTGTTGTTTGTCATCAGTTGCGACTATTTGACATTTTGATTATCATAATTCTACTGGATGTCAAGTAGAATGCCACTGTGCTTTAGATATTCATTTCCTTGATGACTGATGATATCAGGCATCTCTTTATGTGCTCAGGAGCCATCTGTATATCTTTTTTGAGACATGTTTATTCATAACCTTGTTAATGTTTTAATCATTTTATGTGTATTTTTACAAGAGTTCTTTATATATTATCAGTTATGTAATTTGGAGATACTGCCATTGTTTGGGTTATTATTTTACTTTCTCAATAGTGTATTTTGATGCACAGAAGTTTTTACTTTTGATGAACTACAGTTAATTTTTTTTCTTTTATCACTTGTGTTTCTACTGAAATATTTCGGGAACTGTTGACAAGTGAAGGTCACAAATATTTACACCTAGGTTTTCTTATAAGAGTTTTATAGTTTGTGACTTTATATTTAGGTTTTTGACCCACTTTAAGTAATTTTTGTACATGATATAACTTTTGGTGTTAGCTTCCTTCTTTTGTATGTGGATATCAGTTGTCTTGAAATCATGTGTTGAAAAGTATATTCTGTCTCAATTGAATGATCTTGGTACCATGGTTAAGGATCAGTTATCAAATGTGTATGGATTATTTCTGTTCCATTGATCTACATATGTATCTGTAGGCCTGTATCACATTGTTTTAATTACTGTAACTTTGTAGTAACTTTTGAAATAGGAAACATAAGTTACCCTATTGTTCTTCTTTGTTCAAACTTGTTTTGACTTTTTATTGTTGTTTTGAACTTCCATAAGAATTTAAAGGAAGAACGTGTCGATTTCTACAAGGAAGGCAGCTGTGATTCTGATTTGGATTGTGATGAATGTATAGATGGGATTAGTTAGGGTCATATTGCCAGCTTGTCAATATCAAGTCTTCTGATCCATGAGTATGGAATGTCTTTCCATTTGTTTAGATCTTCTTTATTACCTTTCATCAATATTTTGTACTTTTCAGAATGTAAATTTTGTGCTTATTTTATTGAACATATCCCTAAATATTTTATTCTTCTGGGTGTTATTATAAAAATTTTTTTTCGGGGTTCTTTTTTTTGTAAATTAATTAATTTATTTTAATTGGAGGCTAATTACTTTACAATATTTTAGTGGTTTTTGCCATACGTTCACATGAATCAGCCATGGGTGTACATGTGTCCTCCATCCTGAATCCCCCCCGCCTCACCTCCCTCCCCATCCCATCCCTCAGGGTAATGCCAGTGCACCAGCGCTGAGAGCCCTGTCTCATGCATCGAACCTGGACTGGTGATCTATTTCACATATGGTAATATACATGTTTCAATGCTATTCTGTCACATCATCCCACCCTCGCCTTCTCCCACAGTCTAAAAGTCTGTTCTTTATGTCTGTGTCTCTTTTGCTGTCTCGCATGTAGGGTCATCATTACCATCTTTCTAAATTCCATATATATGCGTTATTATACCATATTGGCGTTTTTCTTTCTGACTTTCTTCACTCTGTATAATAGGCTCCAATTTCATCCACCTCATTAGACCTGATTCAAATGCCTTGATTTTAATAGCTGAGTAATATTCCATTGTGTATATGTACCACAGCTTTCTTATCCATTTATCTGCCGATGGACATCTAGGTTGCTTCCATGTCCTAGCTGTTGTAAACAGTGCTT
The DNA here is from genome assembly GCF_019320065.1 of Cervus canadensis. Classification (NCBI taxonomy): domain Eukaryota; kingdom Metazoa; phylum Chordata; class Mammalia; order Artiodactyla; family Cervidae; genus Cervus; species Cervus canadensis. The sequence continues at coordinate 36,830,769 of NC_057387.1, read as the reverse complement.
CAGTGAACATTGGGGTACACTTGTCTCTTTGAATTTTTGTTTCCTTGGTGTGTATGCCCAGCAGTGGGATTGCTGGGTCATATGGCAGTTCTATTTCCAGTTTTTTCAAGGAATCTCCATAGTGGCTGTACTAGTTTGCATTCCCACCAACAGTGTAAGAGGGTTCTCTTTTCTCTGCACCCTCTCCAGCATTTAATGCTTGTAGACTTTTGGATAGCAGCCATTCTGACTGGTGTGAAATGGTACCTCATTGTGGTTTTGATTTGCATTTCTCTGATAATGAGTGATGTTGAGCATCTTTTCATGTGTTTGTTAGCCATCTGTATGTCTTCTTTGGAGAAATGTCTGTTTAGTTCTTTGGCCCATTTTTGATTGGGTCATTTATTTTTCTGGAATTGAGCTGCATGAGCTGCTTATATATTTTTGAGATTAATTCTTTGTCAGTTGCTTCATTAGCTATTATTTTCTCCCATTGTGAAGGCTGTCTTTTCACCTTGCTTATAGTTTCTTTCATTGTGCAAAAGTTTTTAAGTTTAATTAGGTCCCATTTGTTTATTTTTGCTTTTATTTTCATTACTCTGGGAGGTGGGTCATAGAGGATCCTGCTGTGGTTTATGTCAGAGAGTGTTTTGCCTATGTTTTCTCATAGGTGTTTTATAGTTTGTGATCTTACATTTAGATCTTTAATCTATTTTGAGTTTATTTTTGTGTATTGATTTCTTAATTTCTTTTTTTTCTGCTTTGTTATTGCTGTTTTGATAGAAACACAACTACTTTGTGTGTTTATTTTATATCCTGAACTTTGCTGAAGATTTTTAGCTGTAAATATGTGTGTGTCTATGTGTGTGAGTGTGTGTAAATTGTCTGTTTTTTTAAGTTATGTATATATTTTTAAATTATTACTTTTTAATTTATTCAAATTTTAAAACTCTGGAAATAAATCTGCTTTGTTGCCCTTGGAAGGCAGACTGCAAGTAGATACTCTTGTGCTGACAGCTCACAAGAGAAACTGAATTACTATCTGTGAAGCTGTGTCTTCTGACTGAACCAAAATCAGTTCAGTTCAGTCGCTCAGTTGTTTCCGACTCTTTGCGACCCCATGGACTGCAGCACGCCAGGCCTCCCTGTCCATCACCAACTCCCAGAGTTTACTCAAACTCATGTCCATTGAGTTGGTGATGCCATTCAACCATCTCATCCTTTGTTGTCCCCATCTCCTCCTGCCTTCCACGTTTCCCAGCCTCATGCTCTTTTCAAATGAGCCAGCTCTTTGCATCAGGTTGCCAAAGTATTGGAGTTTCAGCTTCAACATCAGTCCTTCTGGTGAATATTCAGGACTGATTTCCTTTAGGATGGACTGGTTGGATCTCCTTGCAGTCCAAGGGACTCAGAAGAATTTTCTCCAACACCACAGTTCAAAAGCATCATTCTCCAGTGCTCAGCATACTTTATAGTTCAACTCTCACATCCAACCAAAATATCTGTCTTCTAATATTGAATAAATAACTACCAGTGAAGCATGAATGAATGTGGAGGGCATTATACTAACTGAAATAAGTCAGACAGAGCAAGACAGATACTGTATGATATGAGTTACATGTGAAATCTAAAAATATATAACGAACTAATGAATATAACAAAAGAAGCAGAGAGAGAACAAACTAGTGGTAACCAGTTTGGGGGGAAGGGCAATATAGGAGTGAGGGTGTGGGAGTTACGAACTATTGGATATAAGGCTCAAAAAGGTAATGTACAACATAAAATAGCCAATATTTTGCAGTAAGTAAATGAAAAGGAACCTTTATAATTTTTATAAAAGTTTAAAAAAATATTTTTTATATCAATACATCTTAAAAAAAAACCGAAACCAACATTGCTATAGAGTCAGCCTAAGGGTGGTTTTTAAAATATTAAAAACTAGGAAAGTCTGTCAGATTTCTCTTCTTTGGTATTATAAAATTATTCAGAGTGGGATATAAATTTATATAGATTATACTTGGGGAGGACAGTGAAATGTGTTTCTAAATTAATTATTTTTTTCTTTTAAAAATGGCGACAAACTCTTGAGGTAATTTCTCTTGTAGTCACCTATTTAGACATGTATCATTCATCCATATCTAAAAAAAAAAAAAAAAATGGGTTAAAGTCTGTTTATCATATTAAACAATTTAATACAAAGTGAATACATTTAATTTTGACATCAAATTTTACTTTATATTGATTCATAATTCAATGAAGATTGATGAACAAGGAGACAATAAATATATTGTATCACTGTATTATAGATGGGATTTAGAAAAGAATCATAGAAGTATTAAATTGATAGTATAAAATGGATTTTAAAAAGTAAATTGCCTTTCAAAATGCTCAAAAGATTGTTTTAACATATCTTATTAAAAATCTAGTTAAGAATTTATTTTAGACACATATTCCATTTAGGTAAAAATTAAAAAGAGAGGTACTCAAATAAAATCAAAGCAAAAACAATTAAAATACACATTTTTAACTGCTGGAAAGACAATATGGTGTATTAGTAACACAATGCAGCTATATATCCAAAAAGTTCATTATTTGCAACTTTGAAATTACTTTATATATCTGAGTTGTTTGGTAGAGATTTGTAGCAGAA